>NC_142766.1:23744035-23968135 GCF_054948205.1 Urtica dioica subsp. dioica
TCTTTCCTGAAAATGAAATATATATATATATATATATATATATATATATATATATATATATATATATAACCTATGCAACGTAAGCATTTTCAGATGCATAAAAAGCAGGGAATCAATAAGAGCGTACCTCCAAGAAGAAGACATTTAAAAGTAGTAGTGAATAGACTTGCTCTCCAATCCCTATAACAACCCTGCAGATCAACTATGAACAGCTAAGTACTTGAGAACGGCGTATATACAGTGAGTGGTGATCAACAAAAATCATAGAATGAACAAAATCAGCACCCTCCAAGGCCAGTTGGTCTGCCTGAACGATTTGAAGTCTGCATCGAGGTATCCACTTTCACGGACCCAGATCTCTCTGCGGCCGCAAAACCATGCTCTCCAATGTCATTGTACCTGTAGTACATATATATATATATATATATATATATTATGAGATCAGCCAGTAGAGCAATATAAAGATATAACATGAATGAAATTCATGTATGAGTCGAGTAGAAAACTTAGGCTCTTATAAATAAAAAAAGCAGATGAAAGCATGATAGTTTAGGCACGGGGCGGAAGCATTGAGCTGGTATTTACAAACTAAATTTAATCTGAAAATAGCGAGCAAAATAAAAACTCAAAACTAGACTGGACGTACCACAGATTGCTCAGGATAAAGCTGAATAAATACAAAGGATAGAACCACATTATCTGCAAAGTGTATACTGATACAATTAATTCTCAAATGGAAGTGATTCTATCATTAGACTATAGTATGAATTAGAAAAAGAAATGTGCATATGTTCAGTAGTGTAAGCCAATATTTGCAGACTTACATTGAAGAGCTGTATGAGTTGGGCGCGTAAGAAGGAATAAAATGATAAAAGGCGGTCTGAAGGGCAGATTTCTTGGGAGTTTGATTGTGTGTTGCAGTGATCCGGTAATATCCAATGCAGCGTCGGAATGATCACCGAGTTCAGTACGAACATACTGCACAATTACACATTCAGAGATTTTCTACTAACAAATAATCGCTCAGATTAACTAGGCTTGTGATCGACTGTATGTATGAAGATGAAAACCTCTTTCCTTCTACAATTAGCTAGAATTTCAACGACCACACGGCTCAAATAAGCATGTAAGAATCCAAGGAAATATGATGACGAAATTAATAGATCACAAGTGTGTAACGACTAACAAGCATTCTTTCAGTATAGTTTATTGAATGAATAACGTCCATGTTAGAATCAAAGTAAGTAAAGAAAGGGAGAGAGATCGGAGACAAACCTTCCTAAGAAAATACAGCCATTTAAGAGGAAACATTGACCTGTTCGTATCAAAAGCTTCCTTGACCTGGAGATTTCGGAAGTTATATGATAATTACTTCGATCGAATCACAGACTTTCACAGACTTTCTGTGTTTGAAAGGAACCAAACGGAGAGAGAGAGAGAGAGACCTTAAGCATAGGATGAAGCCGCGATGGAGTAAACATGCTTCTCTGAAACCTTGAATCCAAAGCAGAGAAGCCTCCTTTGAATTCTCAATCAAAGCGCTGATCGTCGACTCTTTTTGACCTTCCACTTCCATCGTTTCTTCTTCGGAATTCAATTCTCTCCAGAATCGGTGAGGGAAAGGGAAGGGCCGCTGTGGGGCCCACGCTGAAACGCCACGTGGAATATTCCTCAATGACGGTGTCGTTTCACCTCGGGTGTCGTCGTTTTAAGCTGAATCGCGAACTTAGAACGTGAAAGAGAAAAATAGGAAGAGCGCGATGGCAAAGGAAGCGATGAAAGAGGCGTGCAAGAAGGAGGCCTGTGACATTCAAGCTTGTCTTTCCAAGAACAACTTTCTTTCTCAAAGGTACGTCTCTCTCTCTCGATTCTTTTTTTTTTTTTTTCTGATTCAATGAATTTGAATCAGAATTTGGTTGGGTTGGGTTGGGTTCAGGTGCGTAAGTGTGATCGAGAAGCTTCAGAATTGCTGCCAAAACTGCGATTACAAGTCCACGCACTGCGCTTCTGTGACTTCTCTTCTCAACCAAATTTCCAAGCCCAGGCGATAGAATTTCATTTCATTTCTTTCTTGTCATGTATTTGTTTTTCGCATCAAGTCTAGAATAATAAAAAGAAGAGGGAAAGCAAGGAATTCGGAATCCATTCATACTCTTTATTATTCATGTGTTTTGACTTTTGCAGCATGTTCTTTTTATTTTCTTACCATCTGATTCAGGGCTAATTACAAAACACAATTCCAACTACAAGTCTTGCGTTTAAACAAATCAAGGCACTGGAAATAACTGGGGAACCAAAAATCCCACACATTGTTATAAATACAAAGGTCTCAAAGAGTTTTGCTTTCGATTCTCGAAATTAAATCATTTTGGTAAAAGCCTAGAGACCCAGCTTGGAGAGAAGCTCCCTCCACCTTGGCGTTTCCTCGTCAAAAATATATGTCAGCGGAGAAACCAAAACCCCGCTTCCTCCGATCTGCACAAATGTATCAGAAGAGCAAACGATATTTACAAAACTAAAACCAGGGCATGTGAAACCAACATTCCAGATTTGCTGAACATAAATTATGAACATGTTCAATGTTGCACAGACTCACCGCTCGCAGTTGTTGCACAGACTTGTAGAGCGCTTTTTTGGGCACGCAAATGACAATGGCGTAGTAATCAGGTGAAACTTTGCCGTCGCGTTTACAAAAAACGGGGCTTATAGTAGGACCCTGCAAAGATTGATTGACCGTGTCACTGAAAAAAAATGAAATAAAAAACTTAAAATTGTGGCGTCGCTTGTTCTAAAATCTGACCTGTAATCCAGATAAGGAAGGCTGACTCAGCACTCTCTCCGCCACTTCTTCGATACTATTTCCTCTCATGTTTGCTACCACCTGCGACCAAAAATGCGGCGATTCATTAAAATTCCAAAACTCGGGCGTAAAAAGAAAATAAATATATATATATATATATGTATATATGTATATATAAGCACACCGTGAATTGACCGACTGCCCTAAGATGGGCCTCCAATCTTTCAAGTATCTCGTGTGTCGTATCGAGTACGCCTTTCCTCTCCATCAACGACTTTCGGCTTGCAATAAGAACAGCCTGAATAACACATTTCCCATATACATTTATTTATAAGAAAATGAATAAGCCATTTTATAAGGTAAACGAACGAGCGCTGGACAAATAACTCTTACTTGGCTTTCTAGTACAGTACCGCCTTCGATTTCTTTCAAGTTGTTTTCTCTCAAGGTTGTCCCGCTACTCACAAGGTCCAAAATGGCATCAGCTATCCCCATCTAGAAAGAAAGAAAGAAAAAGCATTTAAAAACAGGACATGCCAAATTAACATTGTAAAATAAGAAAATAATTCCTAGTAATAAAAGAGTAGTCCATTATCATATGCTTGCAAAGTACTAGATTTCAAATTTGATTCCGAGATTATATATACTTACCGCGGGAGCTGCCTCGAGGGCTCCGTCGGCGGTAGAGAAAGTCACGTGCTTGAGCCCGGCCTCTTTCATAAATTTAGGACCCAACTGCAAAAGAAAAGAGCAAATGTGGCTCAACTTGAGATGATAAAAAGCAATCAGTTTCGGAGGAAACGAAAGATGTTGGGCATACATAAGTGAAGCCCGTGGCAACACGAAGAGGTCTATCTTCGGTCCATTGGGTCATTTGGGCGAGCTCCCTCATCGAGTTTATGTTTTCGAAAATGCCATATTTGGGAATCTGAACAAAACCAATCAACATTTCAAGTGGTTTATCATCACGAGAAGAAACAAACCACATCAAGATACGAATGAAAAGAACGGCTCACCGCAATGGACAAACGGCAATCGCCGTATTCAAGGGCATCGTGAACAATGATAAGATCCTCATTCCCCTACAAAAGCAAATGTATTTATCCTTCAGATTCAAATGAACTACCTAGAAATTCCTTTTCTCTTTTATTTTTTATTTTCTTTCAGAAACTAATGTTTAAGTAAAATCAGTACCTGACCATACTCTGTAAAGGTATCGAGACCAACAATGCCAAGGTCTAAGTCTCCAGTCAACATTTTCCTCAAAATATCCTTAGGCCTTTGATACCACACTTCCAAGTTCGAAATCTGCCCAGAACCACACACAAATTTGTTCATATTCACATATAAATAGTAATTCAAAGCTATAAATAAAAAAAGTACCTGGGGAATCTCAGCAACGTACTGCCGAGGATTAACTTGCTTCACGGCCAGTTGACAGTCCTACACATATACAGATGTGAATTCTCAGCCAAGAGTTGAGAGAGCAAACTGCAAAGTAAGTACTGTTCGGAATTGAAGGTCGTGAATGGAAACCTTGAGAAGGTCGTGAGTATCGGCGGCCATTCGACCTTTGCTGGGGAGACCAAAGCGAATCTCATGGCGGTCGGTGGCTCTGCCGTTGACCACTGACACTTGCGACTGAGTCGCAGAGCACTTGACCGGAGACCAAGAAGCCTTGTTGAGCTTCACGGAGACGCGAATTGACGAAGAAAAGAAGGCCAGAGACGGAGGCTGAGTCGAAGTGGAAGGGCATTTCGGTAATGTTGGCACCACGGACATGGCTGCGATCACAGTAACCCTAACAAGCTTGCTCTCAAATCTCTAGACTCTCAAGTCTGCGTGCGTGAGAGAGAGAGAGAGAGAGAGAGTTTGGTCTCTGGATATTCCGACGCACAAATACAAAATACCTGGCTTCTTGTTGTACCACTTTGAAATTATTTCTATTTTCTTTCCAATAATTAAAAAAAAAAAAAAAAGTGACAGCTAGGAAAACGAATCAATACTAAAATGTAAAATGTTTGGAAAATACTTCTTAAAGTACTAATTCAATTATTTTTAAAGTACCTCTTTTGCAAAACTATTTTTAAAATACTTTTATTATTCCCAAAAATGTCTTCAAAAGGTAAACAGTGTTTTCACTCTTTTTTTTTTTTTATTCCTAATTAAATTATTATGACGATCCTTTGCAATATTTTAAAGTATTAGAAATCTAGTTAATTCAAACATTATATTATTATATTTCAATTGGAAAGATAATCGTATTTAAAACTTAAGAGGAGTGGACAGAGTGGAGTGGGTGGGAAGAGTAGACTTAAGGGATCGCAAATGGAAATCATTAAATTACACAGCAATTGCGAAACGACAACTGAAACATGGTCGCTTTAAGTAGACATGAAGCCAAATGTATTCTTTGTACAACATTGGCTTCTTACTTCTTTGGAGTTACAAGTTCAGGGAACTGCAATGACAGTCAAAGAAAGGAGTAAGATAAACGACAAAGCCTATACAGGAAGCAAAAAGACTAGTGAAATGCCATCACAAGACCAAGCCCTCCGTTTCCAACGATTTGGTGTACTCGCGGAACTGCAGCAAAAAATCCGCACATTTTTTTATCAGTCTAACTCTAAAAATACACACCAAAACAAAATCCGGGTATTCAATAAATACTTTAAGAAAAATACCTGTTTGACAATGGCCTCGCATTTCGAACGCAGCATTTGTTGCTTGGCCGCACTGGATTCTTTCACTGACGTAGTCCTTGACGTTATAGCGTCCACCTAAATCGATTTTATTCGATCCAATTCCACCTTATACTAATTAATATTGCCGCTTTACTAAGATATGGAAACAGGATGAGCTATGAAAGAAAAACACACCTCTCCCACTACGGTTTCCACATTCTTCTGTCTTGCTTCCAATTCTTGCCTCCGAGATTCAACGTTGAGTTTCACTCGGTTTACTTCTTTTGCAGCTTCGTCGCACTTGGCATCTCTCTCTTTCTCTGACTGCCTCTTTAGTTCCTCTAAATTTTCCACTGAGAAAAACGGAATCAAGGGTTCAGATGCTTTAGTTTTAAGTCTATTTACTGATTGGGTAAAAACGATAGTGTATATCACAACTCACAAGACCTCCATAAACTAGAAGCATGCAAAGGGGAATCAATACCTTTCCCTTGTCGCTCCAACAACTTAGCCTCGAGCGACTTCTCAATCACTCCATCATCGCTAAGCTTTGCTTTCAAGGCCTTGTAATCTTTATCGACAGATTTAGCAGAGTTTACCTGTATGCATACACTATAAACCTTAGATACGCGTAGCAAATTAAACCCTTATGCAATAGTGGAACTTCAGTGTATAGCATAGCATTAGCTCGGGATATAGTTGCGTATCTAATATATAGAATGATAATGAAATCTGAATACCAGTAGCACATAAGCGATATTTATGGTTTCAT
Organism: Urtica dioica subsp. dioica; assembly: GCF_054948205.1. Classification (NCBI taxonomy): domain Eukaryota; kingdom Viridiplantae; phylum Streptophyta; class Magnoliopsida; order Rosales; family Urticaceae; genus Urtica; species Urtica dioica. The sequence goes on from NC_142766.1 coordinate 23,750,292, forward strand.
GTAAAACCAATCAAGGCAGCCAAGAAAAGAAACTGTAAGACTATATATGTCAATATTTTATGGCATAGAACACAACAAAATCAATCCAGACGCAGCCAGATAGTTAACACACCTGTTCTTGAATTGCTTGCATCTGAGAAAAGTGCTTCGTCATTTTCTTATGTACCTGAGAAATATCAGAGAGAAACTACGAATCAAACCATTTATCTTTTTCAGATCTTTCCAGACTAAGACATAGTTCATGTACCAGAAGGAAGTGAAAATAAAAACACGAGTGCAATCAATCTTATATCCTTTCATCTTATGGACTGAGAAAAAATGTTTTACGATTGTACCTTGGTATACACTTCGGCAGTGGCAGTCTTCTCCTGAAAAGATTGCATTGCCAATCTCTCCGCATTCTTTGCCTCCTCAAGTGCTAATTTCTTCTCCTCTAAAGCTCTCTGAAACGGTAAAGATTTTAGTTAATATGTATAGTATTTAAACAAAAGATAGATGGAACATTTCTACACACACACCATTAATTTGTATATTTTGATATATCTATATGGGACTACAAATCATAACATCTGAAACACCACTAAATTTAGTAAACTTGTAGCCAGTTAAATTATTCATGTTTAGAGAGTGCATCTGAAAAAAATTTATATAAAAAAAAATTAACACCATAATTAGTCTTTAAAAATTGCAAAAGAGACTTGCCTGTAGTTTCTCTGGCGATTGAACAATTCTCGAACGCAAGTTTGCGTTTTCTTGAACACTTTGCACCAGCGCGAATTCAGCACTAGATATCTAGAGAAACAGGAGGTAAAAAGCATCAGATAAAATGTTCAAAAAAGCAACTTATGGCTCAAACCCCACAAACAAGTCAACCAACTCTGTATGAGTAAAGCATTAGTTCTTTAATGGAATTCCCAGGCACCACCAGTTGCACATACCTAATTTATGTCATTATAACAAAAGTATTGAGCAGCTACAGAGACTCAAATGCTTAACAGTTTGAATTGCAACGTCAACAACCTTACCTTTTCGTCCATTTCGCCGGTCTTTTCCTTCAACTTCCGTAAAGAAACTCTCAAGGCCGCCTGTTGATTATTGAGACTTGCGATGGTTTGATGCAATTCTTTAACCTTTGCTTCTTCTTCTTGGATAAAGGGTAACTCCCTTTCTCTCGCCTCGTTGATTTTTTCCAGCTCCGCATTCAACTACAATACTGAAAGCCATCAAGAACCCATTTTTTCTTATTTTTTTTATATCTTTCTTTCCTAGGGCATAATACCTCGGATATCTTGTCCCCCCATTCTTTACGTTGCTCCTCGAGAAGTGTCAGCTCATTTATTATCGGGGATAGAAGCTCCATTTTAGACGATCTGGCATGGAACAGAAGCAATAAAACAAACGAAGCACATAACAAAGTCAGAACAGATTTATTCAGACCATTTGTGTCTCTCTTTCTATGCAAAGCCTTGTATTTCCTTTGCATAAAGCGTTTGCTACATAAGAAATTATTTAGACCATTCTATAAGTACGATGAACAAACTATAAACAATGAAATCATTGACGTCTATATAATAGAACGGAGGCACATCTAATGGTAGTACTTGATGATATAAATTAAAAATTTATCGTCATAAGGTGCGGTTAGAAGGATTAACAACTTACTTGTAGAGGAAAAAGTTGAGAAGCGCACTGATAAAAAATTCAGTCCTCTCGGAATCCGGTTTTATAAGATCTTTGAGAGTAAACCTTTTTGGGCAGTTCAAGGAAGCCACAGCTTCCTTTATCTTGACGTACAACTTCATGATCCTAACCGAGTCTACATGAAGATCCGGGTTTTCAAGCTGCTCCAAAGCAGAAAACTCAATCTGCTCATTATCTTCCCTGTTTCACTCAAATAATTTAACATCAAATACCATCCAAACAAAAGTCTTAACAACAAACTTCCCATCAATTTTCTTCTCTCGAGACATTTCGGAGAAAATTTCAACAGTTTTACTCGACAAAATTTAGTAAACAATTGTATCTCGGATCAGTGGTAGGTGGATTTGCTAGGTTGGAGGACACGACTTCAATGTCCTGACATTTCTACCACTATCGTTTGGTTCTCTGATATGTTTGGTTTTGCTATTCTTATTCAATTGAGACGAATTTAACAAAGTACACGGCAATTGGACAGAAACCAAAGCGTGAATTCACTGTTTTTTTTTTCCTATCTCTTTTGCTCAAATAACAACAGCTAAAAATGAAGCCAGAGCAAAGGAAATCTAGGGTTTTGGAAGTACTCGTTAATGAAGCCAAGGCAGATCAATATCCGAGTGTAGAGATCGGAAATAAACTCGGAATTAGGCCTGAGAAGATCGTGCTCGGACACGGCGGCGATCTGAGCTTCGGCGAGGATATTGAAAATCTCGGAGCGACCAAGCCTCGGATACTCGAACTTAGACATCATGTATCTCCTACGAAATATCGGAGCTCTCGATTACCGGTCTTTGCCTCTTTGGCATCAACAATTTCGTCGTTCGGATCAAATAAATGTAGCTCTCTAAAGTGAATTAGTGTTTTTAAAATTTGAAGGGATAAAAAGGAGGGAATCGTTCGGGAATTATTTATTTATTTATAAATAGAATACTATATATGGTCATCCCAACGGGTACGGGTTTTAGCGGGTACACCATTACCATATCCGTACCCGCCAAAAAAAATACCCGTTAGCCCATACCCGTTAATCCGTCTATTTAAACGGGGCGGGTAACGGGTATAACCGTTAGGTGACGGATGCCAAAAATATGCACCCGTTAACACGCTTTTTTTAATAATAAAAAAAATTGACTCATATTATAAAAAAAAATTGTCACTGCTACATATGTTATATAGTAGTATAAAAGCTGAAATTATATGTGTGAGAGTACATATAAGTTATATCAAAATTCTAGGGTTTTTTTAATGTTTACGGGTCGGGTTAACGGGTTGGGTATGTTATTTCCGCCACCCGACCCGTACCCGCTAAAAATGATAACGGGTATTACCCGTTAACCCATTTGAGCGGGTATCACACCCGACCCGTTTAGCTCGGATACCCGACGGGTTAACGGGTTTCGGATTAAACTGTCATTCGTAATGGTCATATCATATGTGTGACCCTAATTTCATAAGTCATAACCATAGACTATAAGTAAGATACATTAAGAATAAGGGTGCTCTTTCCCGCCCGTCGGAAGATTTTAGGGAAGCCCCGTTTTAGTTTCAAAAATAAAATAAAAAAGATAAAATAACCTTAAAGCTATCCGAGAGAATAAGTCTCGACATATTCAGAATCCGACTATTACGTAGAGTGCTTAAGCCGTTATAAATCTCGTATGAAAGTTTCAATATCGCAATTCATATTGTAATAGAAAGAATCATAGATATTTTCACGTGTTACCCCTAACAACTAGGGACAAAGTCAAGAATTTAAACTAAAGTGGGCTAATATACAAACAAAACAAAAAAAGTTGAGACTGATTTGAAATTTTTAGAGTAAAAGAATATGAAAAATTGGGCGAAAAGTGAAAAAATAAAATAAAAATAAAAAAATTGAAGAGAATTTATAGTCCACACTAGACAAGGACCGGCTTCATATTAACATCAGAGTAATCTTGGGTAACGGTACTTAATGGAAGTTCCACTTTCTAGTGACCGAAAATTACAGTTCTTAACGGAAATAATGCTTCCGGCCATTAAGGACTGAAATTTTCGTCAAATCGGACATAAGCTTCTTTTATGGTGATTTTGACACTGTTATTGAAATAAATAACATAAAACGAGGAAAATAGTCAACTTAAACGTTTGACATTGCTAAATAGTCAACGTTTGATAAATTTTATGTGAATGAGCAATGCTATTTGGCACTACTCACTACTTTGAATTATCCACTCAACTGTTGACACGTGGACAAATCTGTCCACGTGTCAACACTTGAGTGGGTAGTTCAAAGTAGTGAGTAGTGATGTAAAGCATTTCAGCAACTTTCAGACGTAAATGTTAGATAAATAGCCAATGTTTAACTTATAAACTAGACACATTGCTCTAATAAATAGCCAACGTTTATATTAGGTAAGTAGCCAATATTTGGGGGAATAATTGTCAATGATAAAAAAAAATACAGTAATGTGTTCTTTCAGGTAATAGCCAACGTTTTAAAAAAAAAACATTGCCATTTACCTAAGATAAATAGCCAATGATAAAAAAGTGAGGGCAACATTTGCTAAGATAATAACACATTGCTAAACTAATTATATTTTTTTTTATCATTCGGGGGGATAATAGCCAATGATAATATATATCTATATATCTTTCTATATATATATATATATATATATATATATATATATATAGTTATAAACTAGTTCTTAGAAATGTGTTTTTTTTACTGGAAAATTCGTTATTTTTTTTTTTGTCCAAAACGATCTGCTCGCGACTTATTTTCCAAAGGGCATGTATGCGAAGTTTTTCTAAAACCCAAAAACTATGCATAAAATTGTTGAGCTAAAATAGTGTTTTAAAACCCCAATAGTATACTCATTTGGTTGAGAAAAAAAAAGAGAATAAAATTAACGGAAAATATCAAATTTATCATTTGTGTTTTATCAAACACCTTGTTTGTTTTTAGAAATATCAAAAGTATTTTTTTAAGATTTATAATAATATCAATTATATACCTTAAAACAAATTTACCTATTAAAATCATCTCTTCATGTACTATTTTTTTTTAATATTTTATATCCTATTTTTCTTTTTTATTAATATTAATATTAACATAAAAGTGGGGGCATTTTGGCCTTTTCAAAAAATTAAATATGAAAATGTAGACACAAATATTATAAAAAAGAGGATTTTAAAAACTGTGAGAATAAACGCGACATTCCGATAAAACACAAGTGATGAATATATATTTTTCCTAAAATTAACTCCAATGCGAATAGGAGTATCAAATGTTTAGCAAACTCTTGATAGGTTACGTTTAGAACTTTATATGAAAGAACATTTAGTTGCATATGTATAGTAGTTTATAGTGCCAATTCATCATATTATTATGAAAAATAGTCGAATTAAACCACCTAAACGTTGAAATTGTAATATAGCCAACGTTTCGTCCAAATTTTCACTCTAGCAAAAAATGACGACATGTCTTAATTATGTAAGATGTTAATTACTATAATATCCTCTATTATAATTTGCTTACAAAACTTGTAGCCCAAGTTTGATCAACCAAAATTTTCGAAGTTAATACACGTGTATATATTTAGAATTTTTAAAAAAATTATATATTTGGCAAAGTTAGTTATAAAACGTATATTTCTTTCTAATTTTTTGTTAATCTCCGCTGCTTTGTTAATTTCTGCTAATTATGGTAAATTTACATATGTGTAGGTAAAACCGATCAATGCCCACCAGTTGAAGTTATCGATGGTGTTATCAATTGATATGTATTTCATTTCCTTTAATATGCATTTAATACGTTGTTATTCACAAGCCGATCAAATTTTCAATACAAAATTTCGAAGTTAATACACATGTATATATTTAGAATTTAAAAAAAAAATTATATATTTGGCAAAGTTGATTATTGAGCGTATATTTCTTTCTAATTTTTTGTTAATCTCCGCTGCTTTGTTAATTTCTATTAATTATGGTAAATTTACATATGTTCAAGAGGTAGAGCCGATCAATGCCCACCAGGTTGAAGTTGTCGATGGTGTTATCAATTGATATTTATTTCATTTCCTCTAATACACATTTAATACGGTGTTATTCACAAGCCGATCAAATTTGCAATACGCATTTATTTAGTTGAATTCTACAATCAATTAATATTTATTTCCTTTCTTATTACATTAACGATGGATTAATTTATGTTAATTTCCGTTTATTTTACGCACGATAAACTTCAGCTGGCTGAAACGTTGGCTAGTATTTGGTTTCTATGATTTATGTTACATAAGGGTATTTTCGATATTTTCTAACCGTTTATTTATATAAATTACTAGATTGCAAAATTTAACAAACGTTGACTATATCATTAAAACCATGTTTGAAATTGGCTACGTTGCTAGATTACCCAATTATTATTATTATAGTGGGTGTAAAGTGGTAAATTAATGTTGGTATAATTTTGTTTGGAAACATATATCAAATTTTAGCAATTATTTTAAGACTAAGAAGAGTTTCAATTTAATTTTTTTATAAAAAATTATTAGTAATTCAATTAAGAAAACCAAAAAGAGCGTACTCAGAGGCGAGCGAGTGTAAATTGACTAATAGAGTTTGGACAATTTGGGTATATATAATTTGCGAAAAAATAGAAAAAAAAAATGGATATATATATATTTTTTAATAAAACTGGGGCAATGGGTCCCACCACACTGAATTCGTTGTTTTTTAATATAGCTTTAAATTCCAGTTTAAAAACAAGTTAGCAATCATTGGGGGGGTTTGTTTTCTTTACTCGCTCTAAAAACTCTCGTACAAAAAAAAAAAAAGAAGGAAAAACACACCCACGCACAGTAAGCAGGTATAGGAAGAAGAAGAAGAAGAAGAAGAAGAAGGAAAAAGAGGGATTTAAATTAAAAATAAAAGTAAAGGTAAGATATGCAGAGAGTAGGAGCGAATTATTAAGAAGTATGATGGAGGAGAGCAACGAAAATCTGTACAACTTTCTGGTCGTCGCCAACAATGCCAGCCCTAAGACTCGCGAAGCCTTCCACCGCATTCTTACATCATGTAATTACAGAGGTTAGCTTTTCATCTCTCTACATATATACAAACGCTTAACTAGTTTTTTTTTTTTTTTCCTCATCAAATACATTCTTGAATCTTTGAAATTCTTTTTGAATTAGTGTTTCCTTGCTTTTCTATTCAAGTTCATCGTTCTCTCAGCTATCGATTAAAATAGTTAGTTTTTTTTTTATTTTAATAAAATAGTTAGTTTATACTTTATACTATCGGCTGTTTTTTTAATGTTTATGGCAAAGTAAGAATCAGGTATTGTGTACTTGAAGTTTGACTTCTTGTTCGCTTTCTTTATTCTCATAAATAATGCATAAAATAATGGCAGTTTTCGTTTTCAAAATTATCTCCCATCGCGTTCGTCTGGTTTTAGTATAGACTCGTAGATTCCAGAAAAAGAATCGGGAATCTTTTTGCCTAAATCTTCGGGAAAAAGAATGAATAAAGAAGTTGAGTTATGATTTTGTTGAATACAGTGACGGTGTGCGAAGCATATGCGGAGGCTATGGAGCTTCTCCAGAAAAAGGAACAGATATTCAACATCGCGGTGATCGGCGTCAACGATCCCGACAGAGAAACTTTTGAGTTCCTCAGATACGTCACGTCGGGGTTGACTCTCCCGGCCATCGGTACGTAGTTGAATTCGAATGTGAATGAATGAATTTGAGTGCGTTGACTTATTGACTTGTGTGTCTTTGGCAGTCGTATCGAAGGACTCGAGTCCAAGAAGCGTTTGTTTGGCGATTGACAGCGGTTGCTGCAACTACCTCTCGCCCGAAGCCTTCCGCGAGTCGGCGATCACCATGTGGCAACACGTGGTTCGCCACGTCATCAAGTTCCCGCCACGTCATCATTCCATGGACACCGGCACCGCCGATAGTAGCGGAGAAGTGGTGGTGGTCGAGGATATTGATCAGCCGTCGTCGTCGACCAGCCAACCCAAGAAACGGCGCGTCGTTTGGTCAGACGAGCTTTGCGACGACTTCCAAAAAGCGGTTGATCAGTTAGGGTTTCAGAGTACGGACATCTATTTCTTCTCCCTTTTTTTTTTGTTATACTTAAAAAAAATAAATGTTTTTTCATTTTTTATTTATTTTTATATCTCAGAAGCTGTACCAAAGAAGATTTTGGAAATTATGATTCGGAAACACCCGTATCTTAGCCGAGAAAATATCGCGAGTCATCTCCAGGTACGTGGATATTTGTTTTTAAATTCGATTGTTGAGACTATTAATCATTAATATTATTTTTTATCATATAAAAAATTTGAAGAAGATATTATTCGATATCTTTTTTTTTTTTTTTAAGTTGGACTTGGACTAGCTAGGAAAGTATATACGGAATAAAATAGTAAGACGTAATGAGAAAGAAAGAGATTGGTTATTTGGTGATTGAAATTATATGGTGACACAGAAGTACAGAGAGCAGAAAAGCAAAGGGCAAAGAGCGATGAGCAGGCAATTATGTGGTGTTGCGAGCAATGGCGATCAAATGGCGATCCAAATAAGGGAGACACGTCAGACTGATCAGAACGTGGAATATCAAGGCCAAGGCCTCTTCGGTGGTTACCACGCGCTCTTGAATTCTATCCGCCCCCCAATTAAACATTGGGAATGGGATATTGATCTTTTGAAGAGTATTTTGGCTGATGATCCTCAGCTTCTTCAAATTCCCGATCACCCACACCACGATTTCGCGCAAAATCAAATTCTCCAGGTTTTTTTATTTTTTTTTTATTTTTTATTCCCTTTTACATTATATTTAATATTTCATTTTGTTTCTATTATACATTGTAACCTTGTGACTTCGTTTTTTCTTTGTTTATTTTTGTAGTGATCATCTTCCTTTTCCTTTTCCTCGGCTGAGAACTGCAAAAAGTTTTTCTTAGGTTTTTTTGGTTTGCGTTTGTCCAAATTATTTATTGCGAGTGAATTTGTTCATCTATTTTTTTGGCCCATCTTAACTGTATATTATATGGGTATTGAGGTTACGATTTTTGTTTTCTTTTCTTGTTTTGGCATGCCAACGTACGATTGAGTGAAAGTAACGACAAAACACGTCAATGGCACAGCGAATTATATTTCTTAATTTGTTCTTGTATTATTTGCTTTAATTTATAACCAGTCCGGCCTGTAATTATTGGAACATTAGCTCTGTTTGAGGCTTAGTCGTTGTTCACAATAGTCTATTACTTATGGTTGTGTCGTTTTACTTTACTCATTTTCTTTTGTATGCAAAACGATAAGTCGTTTTGATTAGTCATTTTCTTATTATTTATATAAGCGGATTAATCTGTAATGATTCAATACAATGCAATATTCATATTTGGCTCTCGACTCATTCTAAGAGAGATTTTCCAAATTCGTTTCTTCTTTGTATCTAAACCTAGAATTACAATAGTAAGCAGTAGTGCTTGGTACCAAAAGAAAATATTTGGATCATTCTAACAACAAAGTGAAAAATAATAAGCGGCATAGCGACGGTGTGGTTAGGCGGCTCTAGGTTGCTAAGAGAATGAAAATGGGAAATAGATTATAAATTTGACAAATAGATTAGAGTATTTTGGTATTAATTGTAATGGTACATATTATTATTCATGTCTATTTTCCAATATATTGACTATTTACATCTAAAAATTAAATATCCTTATTTTTATTAAATTTGTTCGAAGTTATTATTATAATGTTTATGCAGTTCTTATATATATATATATATATATATATATATATATATATATATATATATATATAAATGTTGGTTTTTGTCAGCTTTCCATGCTTTTTGCTGTTGTCAATTTTGTATGTTTATTCTAAATCAATGTTCGATGGTTTTTGTCAGCTTAATCACGGGAAACCAGCAAAATATACAGAGAACCGTAAAAAACTTATATAAAAAATCATCAAAATTTAAGTAAAACCTTAATTTTATGAGTAAAATAAATTAAGGATTAGACTTGTTTTTCATTGAAATTTAGTATTTTTCTTTAAAAGTACTCATTTTAATCGAAATAATTCTGTTTTTTTTTTTTTTCTAATGATACCCAAAATTTATGTTTGTAAATAGTTGTACTAAAATATGTAATGGTGTATAATTACAGCTCAATACATGAACAAACATTTCTCATAAAATAAACTACCTTTGAAAAAATAAATCAAGCTAATAGTTTTTTTTTTTTTTTTTTTTGGTAAACTAGCAACGTATCCATTTTGAAACATGGTTTTTGGAATCTAGTCAACGTTTGGTCAATTTTGCAATCTAGCCATTTACTGAAATTTACGGATATAAAATACCTAATTTACCATTTTTCTTATACTTACTTGATCAAAGCACTAGCCCACGTTTGACCGGTTTGAATTGTATACGGCTAATTAATTTCATATTTTTCGCAATGCGTGTGAATCCAGTTGTGCAATAAATGCACAAAAAATTTACCATAATTAACAGAAATTAACAAATCAGCGGAGATTAACAAAAGTTTACAAACATTTACACTGTATTTGCTTACACGGCTATAATTTCAGCAATTTAATTTCAGCTTTTTGAATTCATAATAGGAGATTCGGTGATGTAATTAAAAAGGAAAGGAAATATTTATTGATTGAATAAGTCAAACAGGATAATGAATACACGTAATTACTCATGACCCGTTTAAAATTAGAAAATAAATTTGGAAAACAAAAATACCGTATTAAATGCGTATTAAAGGAAATGAAATAAATCGGCTCTACCTGCACATATGTAAATTTACCATAATTAACAGAAATTAACAAAGCAACGGAGATTAACAAACATTTACACTGTATTTGCTTACACGGCTATAATGTTCATTAAAGAAATAAACGCTCAATAACCAACTTTGCCAAATATAGAATGTTTTTATAAAATTCGAAATATAAACCGAATATAACAAATTCGGCTACAAAACCAAGTTTCAAAACGTGGGCTAGTATTTTTGAAACCAAACCAAGGCTAATATAGTAAATACCATCTTACATAAATATGACACGTCATCAAATTTGGATAGATTCGAAAATTAAACGAAACGTTGGCTAGATTACAATTGCAACGTTTGATGTGGCTTAGATCGAGTAATTTTTTTTTTTTTTGGAAGACTAAAATCAAGCCAATAGTTATTTTTGAAAAAATAAATCAAGCTAATAGTTATTTTTGAAAAAATAAATCAAGCTAATAGATGTAGACTAACTAACCAAACATAATTCCAATTCCAAGCAAAAAACTAACCAAGCATAATAGTTACGTACCTGTCATAGTTTATACTTTTTAACACCAACTTTACCCCCACAATTTTAACCATGAACAATAATAAATATAAAAGGTACATAAAAGATAATAAATATGGTGCTGTGTTGCACTCATCAATCAACTTATAGCGGGTATTGAGTCATTAATTAATTTCTTTTTTAATTCTGTCTGGAAACATATTTCTTTTTTAAACAAATAGGAAAAAAAAAAAATAAGAGCCAGGCTGCAAGATTATTAGAAATTCAATTTAGAAAAAATAAGAGCCAAATAATAATAACAGCAGTATATCTGAAAGAAAAAGGAATAAAATCATAAAAAAAAAAAAAAAAAAAAAAATTCCTCTCTCTCTCTCTCTCTCTCTCTCTCTCTCTTCTCTCTCTCTCTCTCTCTTCCATTTCCGATCTCAAAGAAATCATCTTGAAGAAGCACAGCTGTACTCTCAACTCTCAAGTCTCAAAGCGCCGACAAATTATTCTGTCTTAATTTATTCCAAGTTTATTATTACTGTTCGGACGACTCGGTCTGTTCAACTCAGTCCGAGGTGAGTCACGGAAGCGATGTTGGGCGCGGAGAGAAGTGAGTGAGTGAGCGAGCTAGGGTTAGGGCTTGATTCTTCTTATCGACGGCGTCCATGGCGACTCAGAGTTCGAGCTGGAGAGACGCTTACAACGGCGTGTCGTCGGACAATGTGAAGGGTTTCGTTCTCGCTTTCTCTTCCAGTCTATTCATCGGATCGAGCTTCATCGTTAAGAAAAAAGGCTTGAAAAAGGCCGGGGCTTCGGGAATCAGAGCCGGTATAAATCTTCGATTTGAATTTATTTTACTAAAATCGAATTCCTGTTAAGTCAATTTAGTACTGTTTTGGCCGGGGCTTGGGGAATCAGAGTGAGGAAGTAGATTGAACAATTATGTCAACCTTAAATTAGACTGAAAATGGCAGTTACTTTGAGCAAGTTCAATTATTCTTGTGATGATATGTGAAATTGAGAATCAGCTATGTGTGTTGAAGTAATGTTGTTGATTTTGGTTGCAGGAATGGGTGGGTATTCTTATTTGTACGAGCCACTCTGGTGGGTCGGCATGATAACAAGTGAGTGACCATTTCTCTTTTGTTTGACTCATAATGAGATCTGCATATTTAGCTGAGATGTGATCGGAAATTCTGTTTCGGAAAGTACTTAAAGTCTGGGTTTGAATTTCGACAGTGGTCGTGGGAGAGGCCGCTAATTTTGCAGCTTATGCATTTGCGCCAGCTTTGTTGGTCACTCCACTCGGCGCTCTCAGCATAATTATCAGGCATGAACTACTATACAACTGATCGCCACAGCACAATTACAGTTTCGATAAAGCAATCGTTTTTTTTTTTTTCTGCAGCGCTGTACTTGCACATATCATCTTAAGAGAGAGGCTTCATATTTTCGGAATCCTCGGTTGTGCTCTATGTGTCGTGGGCTCTACTACGATCGTTTTACACGCTCCTCAAGAACGTCCGATCGAGTCCGTCACGCAAGTCTGGGATCTTGCCATGGAACCAGGTATAAAGATTTCGTCTTTCATTAAAGTTCTCTTAAAGTTACTACATTGTTTTTTGAAATCCTCATCCACACCTTTTTTTTTTCTTTCTTTCTTCCAGCTTTTCTTCTCTACGCGGCCTTAGTGATGATAGCTGTGTTCATTCTTATATTCCACATAATTCCGCTATACGGTCAGACACACATAATGGTGTATATCGGAGTTTGTTCCCTTGTTGGTTCTTTGTCGGTACGCCTCCATGGTTCTGATGACTCGCTTCATCTCTTATCCTTGCATTTTTCATGATATTTAGCTCTCTGTTTTTTTTATAGGTCATGAGTGTCAAAGCCCTGGGCATTGCTTTGAAGTTGACGTTATCAGGGACAAATCAGCTTATGTACCCGCAAACTTGGGCATTCACTTTAGTTGTAGTTACGTGTATTCTTACGCAAATGAATTATTTAAACAAGGTAATACTACTTTTTCTTGTTATTGTGTTACTCGTAAATAGTAATATCTGTGAGGACATACAAGGAGGTTTTCTCTTTAATTTACTTGCGTAGACGAGAATACTCGCTCGCAGATTTTCGCTGTGCTTTTGTTTTGTAAGTCTTTTATTTTTTTTTTCTAATTTGGCTACTCATTGCAGGCGCTGGATACTTTCAACACAGCCGTTGTGTCTCCCATTTATTATGTGATGTTCACATCGTTAACTATCTTGGCAAGTGTCATCATGTTTAAGGTACTATTCTGGTAATGGTAAAGTAATTCATTACACGTAGATGAGATATAAAATTTTCACTTATCTGTGCTCGTAGGTGTTCTATTTCCAAAATACTTTATTCTAAATGTGTATTTATTCATTTTCAGGATTGGGATGGGCAAAGTCCAACTCAAGTTATCACAGAAATGTGCGGCTTTGTGACCATTCTCTCCGGGACTTTTCTCCTACACAAAACGAAAGACATGGGCGATGGTATGTCTGCGCTTTTTAGGGTGTTGAAATCTTCCTTTCCAGTCATCATTCTTTGACAATTGAACTTCACTTTGATTAAACTTAAAAACTACTTGAGGACAATAAAAATCACTGAGTAGTCATGTAAGAAGCGCTGAACATATCACATTGTTGATGGCATTTCTGATGAATTGTAGGATCGGGGAATTCAAGACTTCATAAATATTCAGAAGAGGATGGTTTCGTTGGGGAAGGCATTCCTTTGAGACGGCAAGAGTCAATGAGAGCCACGTGATCTGTGTATGTGTTCTTCTTTTCTTAGGCCAACAAACACGCGTTTGTGAGGGCACGGTTTTGCTTTTGGCTCCTTCGTTGGAACATCTTTCATGGTTACGAAGAGAAGATTTTTGGGGGGGCTCGGAAAATTTTAGATGTTTCGATTCCAATTAACCCCGCTGTGTTCGGCTCCCTATACTTTTGCTTCTGCTCGTGTATACTCATTTTCTTCCACCACCAAAAATCCAATGTAATTTCGAGCATATTGGTTATACAGAATGTATCAAAGCGCTACTCTACTCGGTGGCTACTTATAAGAAAATCCATAACCTAACCACCATTTTCACATCTTCTTTGTTTTTATGACATTTTTGGTTTCCCAGCTTTTTATATATTTATTTTCAAATGTGATATTGTTGTGTATACGAGGGAGTAAAATTTTCAGCAGAGTATAAGATAAGCAAAGAGTTTCAAAAGTCTAGTGTGTGGTCATGAAATATCATTGCCCATATAAAATTCAGAGTACAAGACGTTATACAATGCGACAAAAAACAATTGGCAACATCAGCTCTCGGCTTGTCATTCAAGAAATTACTATAAGATAAATTAAACAAAACTTTTCTATTCGAATTTGATAGCACCATGAAATAGGACTGTCTTAATGACAGAAGAGTTTAATGAGCGAATCGGCACCGGCGGTGAATAGCCATGGCTGCCTCGGATGGAACTTGCAGTCCATCACACCTGCAAATGTTAACAGTTGAGTTTCAGTTTAGAATTTTGAATTCGGATTCATGTTCGATCGTATAGTTAAAAGACTGTTTTTTCTCTAGACAAAGATAAACACAGTTACATATCTCACCTCTACCGTTGGTGCTTTTGTGTCCCCTGAGAATTTCCAAAGGAACAATGAGGGGATTTTGATTAAGATCCGAGTAGACCATGCCATGGAAAATATACGCAGTGCAATCATCTGAGCACGATGCAAATAACGGATAAGTGCGGTGGAAAGCTACGCCCGTTATGTCTTTAGGGTGACACCTGCAAAAAAAAAAAAAATCAGAATTAAATTAGAGAAGCATATCTCAGATATATTAAGAAACGGAAACGGGTAAAGCAGCGTTTACTTGAGAGTTTTGTAAGACTGCGATGAAAGGTCCATGTCAAACCAGCAAAGCTTCCCTTCTTTGCTTCCCACAATTAGGTTATCGCCTGCCAAGCCAAGTAAGCCATTAACAAGAAGTCTAAAAAAATAATGAGGCTACGAATGATTATATTTTATCCCGCCAAAAATGGGATTATATGCAACAAGAGGCCTTACCAGCTGGGTGGATTGCGATGGAAGAAACTTCGCGTAGTCCGGTCTCGAGCTTCTTTATCAGCTTTTGCTTCACCAGATCGTAAACACGAACCGTCTGTTTCGTTGCAATGAAGAATATGGAACGAGAAGGATGGAAGACCGAACAAACTGGAAGGCCGTGCAATTTAAATGGGATCCTTTGTGTCAGCTTCTTGGAAACCTGGTGAATTACAATCGCCCTGGTTTCGCGTGAAGAAAGTAAGTCAAGGAAACTCATGGCAATGATTATTTTAGCACAGAATCTTAATGTCGCCACCAAATGACCGGGGATAAAAACATAAGAGTAAGTTTCCTAGGTGAACGATTATGAGCAATTTTGAACAGGTCGTCATCGTGTCAAACTATAGAATTATGAAAAAACCAAAATAGTTATTAAGTGAAAAGGATATCAGCTGGCATTACTGCGGAGAGATAGTCTCCTTTACGATGCCATTCTACTGAAGATACAGTCTGCAAGAGAAAGGAGTCTCTAGAGTTAGCTTCTCAACAGACAAAAAAACGCAACAATCAATCACAATTAATTTAGAGAAGAAAAAGTAATCTATATATATATATATATATACATATATACACATATATATTAACCTTGAAATGTCTCAATCTGACTCCCCCATGTTTATCATCTTGATGCCAGCTTGTGATTGGTGTTGAGTTATCTGATACCGGAAAAAAAAAAACAATGAGGAACGTCTGTTTTTATACATGGGAATACAAATGCTAGGAAAGGTCTCACTGACCCGAGTCATCCTGTGATGTGGGTATCTTGGAACAGAGAAGCTCTCTAATTTTGCCCTGCTCTTCTTCACTTCCCAAACCAGTGTCAAAAACATGTACATCTAGTCCCCTGTGAAGATGAAAGCAATGACATGTTATGAACTGAATAAAAGACGATTCCGACCTGAAAATAAATACAATCAATCAAGCCTTACACCGACGCAGCTAGTATAGGAAGCTCTTGCACAGGGTTCCAAGTAACACATTTTACAGCTTCGTCGAAGTTCCAGACTCTAAGACATCTACCAGTTTCGATTTCCCACACACGCACAGTTCCGTCCATTGAACCTGACAACGTAACACTCGGTGATGAGAATCGTTTGATAATTCATACCTATAAAAATGAATCAATCTCAAAGATAAAGAATAAATTCACTACCTGAAGCAATCCACTGTCCGGCGGACTCAACAGAAACAGACAAAACTGCATCAGTGTGGCCTTTGTACTCGAGATAACATGTCGTCGGGTAAGGCCGGAGATCCTTCCGACTTGGAAGCTTGGGTTTCAACGACTCAGGATCGATGTTGATCTGCCGGATTGTTATTAAGAGTATAAAAATATTTTATTCGAAGGACTTCATTGCTTTGGTAAAAAAACATATTGGCAAGCACAATTTAAAAAAAAAAAAATTATAATAAAAAAATTCCGAAAATTGGATTCACCACTCACTCGCTTCTTTCGTATTCTGGGACACAAGTACAGATCCAAACATCGTTCAAAGGTTTCCTTAACAGCATTGTCATATGCTGGGACACTTCTCAAGGACGAAAAGCTGGGAGAAGAGTCAATCACAAAGTAAAACAATATGAGCTAGTTTACAACAGAAGAAAATGATGTGCAGAAGAGCAGAGTAAACATGTTGTAAGCCCAAGGTTACCTTTTAGGTATGAACTTAGGTCGGTCTTCCTCAAACATTAACTGATAAGCGTTGATCTCCTCTTGGGTTGGGATGTATTCCAAAGACGGATTATATGACTCCTCGTGGCCTGAAAACAAACTTCAACTAAACTCATTTTTCTTTGTTCTGCAAAGACTTCACAGCTTAAAAGGAATGAGTTTAGTACCCGGTAGTTTTGTCTTCGGCGCGGGTATATAAGCTAAATGTGTAGACTTGTCAGTTGAGTTGGATTCATCATCCCATAATCGGTAGACACGCTGTTCTTCTTCGGGCTTGTCAAACTTAATTAGGCCCTTACGAATAGCTCGGCGCAATGCAACTACCTGAAAGGAAAAGAAGAAGCACAAGTCAATGACAATTATTTGATTATCATTGTTTGAATTGTCGCAAAACCAGCACGTTTACAGTCCAGAATTTAGAAACAAACAAGGAAATGAACGTGGATATACCTTTTTGTGTTCCCATTTGGAAGGAATGAAGCGTCTCTTCGGCTCGGGCTCGTTTGAAAGGGGGTGCTTAGCATCTTCCCAGTTAAACCAGTCAACATAAGGCTGCATTTGAAAACGCATATGATCAGAGCAGTGTAAATGATGTTGGAAATTACACGATTGACCTTCAAAAAACACGCACTGCATGTGGATCGAAATCAGCATGAGGGGCTTTTCCGGAAAGCAATCTCCGAATAAGCTTGGTCTCATTCTTTGTCAGTTCTACATCCTCGTCGTTATACTCGTCTATGATTTTCCGCCTGAAAAAAAAAACGATAAATGTTTAGGAATCTAGTCACAAGTCAAACTTAGCTCAAGGATCTTCACTCAGAGAGTCTGGAAGACATTTTTTTTCTTCCTCTCTTTCTAATCAACTCCCATATCATCACCAACTTATGAGCTAAAGATAGAATCATTACCAATTTTTGGAGTCATCTGCGTTTGCTAAGAAGGTTTGCAATTTGTCCTCTCTCTCCTTTTTCTTGATCTTCTTGCCGGTAATGTCGTAACCAATATGTGGCTCGTCCCGATACCACACCAAGGGAACATCTCCGACCGTGTTCCGTGGAGCAACCTATTCCGATACAGCCACAACCAAGCAAAAAATTAACTTGAATATAGCCAGAGCCAGTTAAATCACGGATTGTCAAATATAACATAAGGTCAATAAAAAAAAAAAAAAAAAAAACCTCATCTTCAGATGAATCACTCTCATCTACAGGTTGAGGACCGTCTGAGCTCTCGCTTTGGTTCAGATCATTATCATCTTCACCGTGCGCTTCGTCATTTCCCTGGTGCACAGTTCAACGACGCTTATGTCTCACGCTCATTCAATATTATATAAGCAAAAACACGAGGAATTTGAAATTCCTAGTACCTCATCTCCGGATAACTCAGGTTCTGAATCCCACGGTGAGTCGTTGTCCTCCGACGCGGAACCACCTTCGTCGGTGCCCGAGAATTCCTGTATTATATCAAACTGATTAATCGCTGACGGTGGAGTTACTGATAGTACCCGAGACTGGGACTCACTAAAACGTACCGAGTCGTAGTCGGAATCGGAAGCGGACTCAGCTAGTTTCGTGGGAACAAGGTCATTGATTTTCTTCTCTTCTTCGTCTGCGTTGTTTTTCGTCCCCTTTTTCGCCATTGTCGGACTGGCAAGATTTCTGAGGCGCTCCCAGCTTGGTCGTTAGGGTTTAGGGTTTTTATTATAATTATTTGAAAATAAAAAAAAGGCTCTGATACTTTGGTTTGGTCTACGCCAACTCAAGTATTATTAGAGTGAAATATTCAATAGATATATAAAATTATAAATCTTATAACCATTTGGTAAAATAAAACTAAAAGGATTGCATTTACACCCAAATAATATAGCGCTTTTTTTACTGACAAAAAAATATAGCTGTTCAATTTGGTAATTTAATTACCTTCACGCATATGTAATTTTATTTTTAATTTTCAATTTTGTAATTTAATTCGCTTCACGCATATGTAATTTCATTTGATGCCACAGCCAATCATGTTATTCGAATTGCTCTTGTGTATACATATTGTAGAGCGGGTCAATTTTATCTCGTCACATCACATAGTTGCATGTTGCAACAAACTCACTGGAGAGACCACATCTATGCATCTAAAGAAACAGATAATATTTTTTGCAAGTTCCTTTTCTAACACAAACCTTTCCTCGATCTGGATGTACATGATATGTATATTAAAAAAAAAACTATATCAGATACGCTGTCACAAGAACGTTATACACATTCTCTCTTTTCCCTCCAAGCTTGAGAGTTATTTTCCCAGGTATTTTAAGTAACGCAAGAAGATGAAGTTAATGGGGAAACAGCGGAGATTCACAGAAGTTGAACAGCAGCGATGGAGGGAATCTTCTCTCTCAGCTTTTGCGTGACGGCGACCCTTACAGTCATGACTCCAGCCGCCGGTCCCGTGATTCGGATTTTGACGATTGGCTCCTCAATCCCTTCCAGCTCTAGAGACCCTCCAGCTGTCCCCACCAGGTACGGCCTTATTTCTTCTAGTACCTGAAATCATTATCACCGCCACCGACAAAACTTATCAACTTATTACCGTGTCCTTTTTTTTTTGGTTCAGTGGCTATCTAGCCATATGAAATGTTAGAATTTCGAAATAGCCAACGTTTCGTTAATTTTTTGTAAATAGCCACATAAATCTATTTACGCTATAAAAATAACAAAAAATACAGAGTAAATTTCTAGTAAATATGGTTATTTACGAAATATTTCCAACAGTTTTTGGCTATTTACAAAAAATTTACAAAACGTTGGCTAAAACACAAACACTTATGTTTATGTGGCTTATATCGCTAAATTTTTGTTTTTGTTTTTTTATATGATTATTTGATCTGGGCTTCGCAATTCTGATCCCACGTGCCACTGGAAGTTGGAAAGACGCCCCAAGTTTTGAAATCTTAAGACTGCCTGTCTTTGCAAATAAATTAAGCTGTGCTTGCATTGTTGTTTTGGTTAGAAACGGAAGAAACAAACAACGAATTCGGCTGAATGATAATCAAGTACAGTTTTATGCCATATCAACAGGAGTGTATAGGTGTCCAAAGTTTGTCATATCAAAACTATCAAGACTTGGATTTCATAGCAAATGAATAAGCCTCTGCCTAGGAGAATTACAGCGAACGAATTCGCACTGAATCCTATATTCCCTAGATCCTAACAACCTCACACCATCAAATAGCCCAGGCATATTTTTCGTTTCAGTTACAATCCTAAACAAGGAATCATGATAAAGAAGTTGCGAGTGTGAAACGTTACCTTCTCTATGTTCTCTTCGTTAAGTTCCAATCCCGTCTCTTCGTCTGCGATGGGCTCCACGGCAACTATTTCTGGGATTTTTTCCATCAGTCGACGCTCGATGCCCATTTTCATGGTCATCGTGGAGCTTGGACAAGACCCACAAGCTCCTTGAAGCTTCAAACGCACCACGTTTCCGTCGATTTCGTGCAACGCCACGTTCCCACCGTCCGAAATCAGATACGGTCTCACTTCGTCCAACACGCTTTCCACATTCTCCGCTGTTAGTGGCAATTCCAGCGCCGAGTTCGGAGTAGCAACGGCTTTTACAACTGCGTTATTTGGCATATCCATATATTAGCAATCAACCCTGGGGCGTTCTATGAAGATCAAACTCAGGGCTGAATATCTAATTCCAAGTTTTTCGGATTCCATTAATCAGTCTGAATCACAAACAAAGTTCCTCTAAATATGTCTAAAAGACGAAATGAAAACTGCAGAACTCCCTAAGTTCAAGGCAAGCGTTACTTCAGAAATTGAATACAGGCATAACTGATTGAAGGAAAGAATTAATAGTACAAAAAAAAAAAAGAGAAGAGATGAACTGCATGTAAATCCTTCAGATGTCTTTCCGGATAAATAAATAAATTTCTCTTAGATTTTTTTTTAGTTAAAACTTAAAACAATGAAATTAAACCCAAACCATTCACACACGCACAAAATACACTATCTTACAAAAGAACAAAACTATATATATTAGGGGAATGAATACCTAATCCTCGTGAAGTGGAAGAGAACCGAATCCGCACGGAACCACTGCAGCTCCGCCGCAGAAAAGCATTCCCTCCCGTGAATGAACTCTGGCTCTGCGATTATACATATTACTTATTAGAAACGAAAAATAAAATACTAGAGACAAAACTTGAAATAAGAGAGTGTTAACCTTTGATGATTTTAGGGTTTTTGGTTGTTGCTGGTGAGCTCGCAGGTACGGCGGTTGATTTAGCACCACAGCTTGCATTTCTTCTTCTTCTTCTTTCTAAGCGAAAATGAATTGCTCTATCCGATTCAAAAATTCAAAAGACCAATGAATTCTCTTCAACAGCGGTTTATGATTTTGCGTGCGGTTTGCTCGGGAAAATGGAAACAAATGAGCGAACAAGGTTTGGTTGGTTGAGACTTGAGAGAATGAGAACGACGACGGAGAATAATACGGGTCCGGATCGGGCACAATTTGACCCCGTCGGTTCTTTTTGTTTTATGTTTCGGTGAGTGGGGCCCAATTGCGTTAGAGTTGGACTTTAGCCCAACAAAAGGCCCGTATTTCTGGCCATACACGTCCTCATCCTTTACATTTCCAATATTGTCAATTTTAGTTTCTTTTCATTTGAATTCTTAGAAGATTAGATTTGTAGTTTACAACCATAAGCATTCAATTTCAAAAAATTAGAATCATTGTGATATAAATTTATATATTTTAAGGAAATTTTCAACAAGAAATACCATTTTTTTTTCTCCAAGAACAATGGTTTGTCTAATGACTGATCCGAAATTAACCAAAATTTAATTGGTTGTTCAAAATTAACATTTTTTACTAATAAAGCTTACATTTGTTATTACTAGGAAGAAAGACCAAGGAAATTACAACTGGCAAGCATTTACGGCTCTTCGCACTTCACCAGTTAATCGGTGTTTAATAATTTAGTCTACAGATAATTCCAATTTTCACATAAAATTGGGTGGTTAAAATCAAAGAAAAGACTTTAAGAAAAATCAAATAAATCACAATAAACAACTGTTTGGATGTGAATATGCTCAACATTTAACACATTATTCATCACATAGTTCTAAAAAAAAAAAATTAAATTCACATGGCAATCTCACAAGCATGATTAACTATACAAGAGGAACAAGACATATATAGGTAATCAAAACCATGCAAAAAGTAAAAACGAAGTCATTATTATGAAAACACGCACACGCATATATATATTTACATGCAGAGAACAGGCATTCAATGATAAAGCTGAAAAGGAGTAGACGTAGACGAAGATCTTTTTCTGAGCAATGCAATAAAATCCCAGACGAGAGGAACAACAGGCTTAACCTTCTTCTTGTTCTTCTTATTATTAGTAGTACTACTGGTGGGTCCAAAATGGTGGGTCATAGTCATAGTGACGTCGAGGCCGAGAATGTGAGCCAAAGTTTCGTTCTTTTCCATGATCTTCCTCAGCTCTTTCTTCTTCTCTTCCTCGCGTGCCTTCTCTTTCACCGCCCTCAGCTCCGCCTTGGTCTCCTCCAGCTCCGCCTCCACTTTCTTCAGAGTTTCGAAGATGTCGTTTTTTCTCTTTGGTGTCGTTTTACTCTCCAAGTGCGAACTCCCGACCAGGATGCGCTCGCCGAACACCGCCACCGCCTCCTTCACTGACCGGAACGGCCGTGACGTGTCCACCGTGGATCGCCGGTGCTCTTCTTCTCCTGTGCTCTCCAACGAGCTCATCTCGATGATCCTCTTTTTTTTTTGTGGGAGGGTTTTGGGGGATCAATACGCAAAACTAGCAGTAAATGGTATAAGAGAGAGATGTGAATATGGGATAATGTTATTTGATGTTCGTGTCTTGTCTTTGCTTCTACTTCAATACTGTTTAGGAAGAGGTGGTTTTGAATGTGAGAGTTTGGTGTATTTTATTTTTTATTTTTGGTGGGAAGACCGTTGATTCAAGGTTGGGACAGTATATTGCATTTTTTATTTTGTGGGGAGCGCATGAGGTTGACCAACTAACCGTTTGGTTTCCTTTTTGACTCAACGCAGCTTAGTTCTATTGTTAGGAGGTTTCGTTTATGATCAAAATGACCATCGAATTTCAGTCAGATATTCTAAAATTTAGAATATATGACTGAAATTCGATGGTATGATTTTCATTCGTTGATGAAATTTTAGAATCTAAAACATAAAATGTCGTAGGATTTTTATTCTTCCTATCAAATATTTTTCATGAGCCCCATGATGCCTTGTAACTCTTCCTGAAAAAATGGATGTATGATTTCCTTTGTATATATAATAGATGAAATGTTGCTTTAGTCAAAACGAGAGGAAGAGAAAAGATAAAAAGGACATAAAAGAAAACTCAAGACAAAGACAATGTGAAAAGAGAAATACTCTTAAGAATGTTAAAGCACTCCTACGTGGAGTTATTTTGAAGTAAGGACACAATTTTGTCGTTGGACTTTATTTTAGTCCTATTCGTGTCTAATTCCGGATATATATAAACATGAGAAAGTCATTTCAATATAATAAAAAAAAATTCATTTAACTTTACTATTTTTCAGTAACAACTTATTGTTGATACTTAGCCAATTACATTGCTGTACAGTGGTAGCTAGCTTGGTCTAGCAGTAATCTCACACGCACCTTGACAGAGAGGTCATGGGTTCAAGCCCCCATGAGACGTAGAAATGCATACCCCCTATGATTTATTCTAAAAAGTACGTAGTCTTAGCCAATAGTGTCACCTACTATGTAATCTTGGCCGAAAGTGCCACTTGTGCTTTGCACTGCTAATATATAATGTAATCCTGGCCGATAGTGTCCCTACTAAAAAAAAATTACATTGTTGTGTAGCTTATTATTATTAAAAGAAACTATATCAAACACGGCTACCTTAAGTAAAATTATAGTTTAATAATTTAAATATTATGAATATAATCTAACTCATGTCTAACATAATATAATGCAGGACTATTTTTATTTATTTATCATGGAGTATTAAACTATAATTTTAACTTACCATAATAAAAATGATCATATGCTTTTATTATTATTATTATTACTTGTTGTTCTGTTTTTGAGTTTGTGAGTCCGATGTCCTTACTAGTCCAAACTCAAAATGAATATGGCCACACTTTCATTGCTTCTTCTTTTTTTTTTTTTTTTTTTTTTTTTTTTTTTTTTTTTGTGTGTGTGTGTGTGTGTGTGTGTGTGTGTGTGTGTGGATTTCTATGTCTTTTCACAATTTTCTCTTAATAATTTGCCATATGTGTATATAATTTAAGACTAAAACAATAAATAGATTTAAAAACAAACTTCGAAGGAAGCATAAAAGCAAACCGCTACATAAAAGGGGGTATCGACATCCAAATTTCCCTTTAGTTGTCGAGGTAAAAACGATATGAATCTTGAGATAATAGTGAGACTCATTACTTGATTATTTTTTTGGTTTCGATGGGTGTGCTTTCTCACCGATCAATCTCGGTTTCATTTGACATTCAACATCAACGGTGTGTATTTGGTGTATGTGAATTGATTTACCAAAATTTAGAGGTATTTGTTTTCTCAGATAAAAGTTAAGAGTTATGATGAGAGAGAGTTTAGTTCGATGGAAAAATTCATCCACTCTCTCAAATTTAGTTTTGAGATTAATTTAAGTCACTAATAAAAAAATAAAAGTGCTACAAAATAAATAGCTTTTTGAACGTAGGATAGTCTTGTAAATAATTAAAACTAACGATGGTACCAATTGTGGTAGCTTCTCTACCCTCACAAAATTAAACAAAGTTCTACTTCAAAAACATTAAAATCAAGTAGCATTGTTTTTTTTTTTTAAATTTATTTATAAATAATTAAATTGATGTCAATTTAACGTCATGGTGGTTATAAGATTATCGTCGACAAGTGATTTTTTAAATTTAAATATAATTGTCTTATTTTTCAGCCATTTTACATTTATTTTCAAATCAATACTCATTTTAAGTGTAAATTTATATGTTATTATAATACATTAAAAGAAAACATAAGTGTGACATAGTTAATTAATGCTATTTTTATTTTTTTACTATTTTTTCTGATTGAAACGACAAGTAGTTTTTCTTTAATTACTACTTTTTTTTTCCGTCTGTGGTCCTAAGACTCAGAACAAAAGAAGAAAAAAAAGAAGAAGAAAAGAGCAAGAATGGGGCCGAGGAAGAAGAATCCGCCTCCAAAGAAGAGCTCCGGCAAAATTTCGTCGTCGTCGTCTTCTTCTTCATCCGCTCCGAAGCTCCAGATTTCTGCAGAGAATGAGTCCCGTCTCCGCAGGCTTCTCCTCAACTCCGGTGCCCGGACGGCAGCGACTCCTTCCGACGAGTCGCTATCGAAGTCTCAGAAGACAAAGAAGCTTAAAGCTCTCTACGAGAATCTCTCTTGCGAAGGATTCAACAACGATCAGATTGAGCTCGCTCTCTCGGCTCTCAAGGTTTTCTATCTCTTCTTGCGTAAATAGCGAGTGATGTATTGAGTGATTTCACTATCTGCTTTCTCAAGTGACTGACACTTTCAGTTGACACATCGGCTTAACGAAATAATATCGTTTTTCATTTCGTATTTTTTTTTTTCCTTCGATGCATTTGCGTGAGACGTGTGATATTCTATAAAGCTGATCGGAAACTAATATTTATCCGAAATTTTCAACGATCGTCACATTTCATCGACGTGTTGCGAGTAAATATCCGATTGCCTCTATTTGCAGGATGGTGCAACATTTGAGGCTTCTCTCGATTGGCTGTGCTTGAACTTGCCAAGCCACGAGCTTCCGTTGAAGTTTTCCACTGGAACGTCGCAGCACATCGATGGAGGTGATTTAACTTTGTTTCAATTTTTTTTTTTTTTATATAGAAATGATTTGTTTTTTCTTATTTTCATTTGACGTGAGTGTTGCCGGGCTTTTGCGATGTTGCAGGAGGCTCTGTCCGTGTATTGTTGACTTCCCGAGATGACTGGACTCCTTCAGAGAACACGCCCTCGAAAATCAAGGACGAAGAACTCGGTGTTACTCTAAAGGCAAAGGGACGGCGGAGCGATAATGATCTGGATTCACGTCAGCCTTCTCAGGCAGATTGGATCAAACAATACGTGGAACAACAGGAAGAGGTGTTAACAGAAGCAATTGAATTTAGATACCCTAACAGTGTCTCTTATTTCGTATCTGTATAATTGCAGACAATTCGTATAAAAAAAATCTAATAGCTAGTTATCATTTTTTTAGCAGGATGAAAGCGGTACATGGGAAGATGAATTGGCTGATGCAGGCCTTGCTGAGAAGGTATCTCAACTATTATTTTTTTTTATTATAAAATTTAAATATTAGAATAAGGCCTTTATCGATATGAGAAGATAACTCAAACTACTTTGAGCAAAAAAAGAAAGATAATTCAAACTACCATCCTTATTGCGAGACTACCTTTCTCATTGTAAAACTAGTGTATCGGTTTTTAGATTTAGTTACAATTTTGAGGTACACAACATCAGACACAATCTCTGAGCATGGGTTCTACAAAGAACTTATATGTTTTAACATGTGTTACTGTTTCAAGCTCAATCACAGTTTATTATTTACACCACGAAAGAGACGATTGCCACTAAAGTTTACGCGTGTATATAGATTTCTAAACCAAGGTCCTATGATGTGATTGTAAAAGAATATTGCACTGCACGTGTGGAAGCTATGAAAGCAAAGGAAAAACGTGACAAGAAAAGTCAGGAATTGGCAGGGAATAGTATCCGCAAGCTCAAGCAAGAGTTTTCTACATTAGGTTAAATTCAATATTCTCGATGTTTCTATACTAGGTTTATGTATTGCATCATTTGCTTAGTTGAAATTTTTTAACTTCAGGATTGTCGCTTGACGTCTTGGAAACGGAATTTGAGAGCGAGCAAGCTTCTTATGCTGCTTGGGACGCGACAGACGTCGGATCCACAGCCTGTGAGGAGCCTGAAGAAGTGACATCTGGCGATCAAGAGCACGATTCACTGTCAGTTTTATGTGATGTGGGGTCAACGCGTGATGAAATTGGCACGGAAATTCCAGGTTCTATGGAGTCTAGAGTTGAATCTACTTTGACGGATAAACTTGCTCCGGAAACAATCGGTGGATTAGAGGAGGCTGACGATGATCTAGAGATTGGAAATTTCTTCTCAGAAGATAATCCCGCCAATGAAAGCCTGTCGATTGAAGTTCATAACCTGCAAAAGAAAGATAAGCTGAGAGAACTGTTGAGCGAGAAAAATTTGGAGAAGTTAGGCGGTATTTGGAAAAAGGTAACGCATGACATGTAACGTGTTGACATGTCAGATTTTCCTTTTCCATTCTTTCTATAACAAATATATCCCTATGTTGTATCGGTCATTTTGTAAAGTCTTGAAATGACAGGGAGATCCTCTAAAGATTCCGAAAGCTGTTCTTCATCAGTTATGTCAAAGATCAGATTGGGAAGCCCCGAGCTTCAACAAAGTGCGTGGGAAGGGGAATAGTTTTTCTTACACTGTGAGTGTGTTGCGTAAATCTAGTGGAAGGGGTAAGAGTAGAAAAGCTGGTGGGCTGGTTACCCTTCAGATTCCCGATGATGATATTACTTATGAGTCTGTAGAGGTATATACTTATTCCTTTTCTTTATATTTAATTTGTCTATATCTCGTGGTTTTTAAGTTTAGATTTATGCACATTCGTCTAGTCCTTGAAGCAGATGTTATATAGATGTTTGAAGTTAATTTTTTGTTCCATGCTTTTTTACTGCACTCAGAAAGATTTAATTATCTTTTATTTTCAAACTAAGACTGATTAATTATTAACTTACGTGAGAAGATACTTATGTGAAGCTCAATAATTCAGGATGCACAAAACAGAGTGGCAGCTTTTGCCCTTTATAGCTTGTTTCCTGATCTCCCGATACACCTGATTCTTACAGAGCCATATGCTTCAATGGTGGTCCAGTGGAAATCAGGTAATGAATTACCCATCCTGTTTCCATATTTGGATAACTTGAAATCTGGCAGTGTTTAATGCATATTGTTGATGTGTAGTTTATTTATAAATATTTGATAATCAGTGTTTGCTTTGAAATCAGAAGTGATGAATCTGGTTGACTATGAATTTTTTTATTACACGGGAATTCTTTCAGGGGATTCATCAATTGACGTAGAGAAGAGCGAGGAAGATCGAAGGGCTAGCTTTGTGGATTCACTGTTAAAAACCGATGGGTCTGTATCAACTGTTACTGCTGACGACATAAATAATTCTGTCCAAGAACATCAAGAAATGCTCACCAAGGACACTGGAAAATCGGCTGGTGCTGCCAATCCAGTTTCGGAAAGTATGTTTGGTCATTTCTCTCTAGGGTGAAAAAAAGAAAAAAAATATTGTGAATATTAATTCAACATACCATTTCTAGAAAAATATTTGTTCGCTTTTGTGGTTTTAGCCTGAAATTATCATGGTTGACGAAACCTGAATCCTCTAGCTGAACCTAAATATTTTTCCATTGACATGGAATTTCAAATTAATACAACTTTTATTTATAACTGTTACTGTGGTTGTTTTACTCCAAGTTCTTTTAAATCTTCCATTATAGGAGCACATCGCCAAAAAGAAGTGGAAAGCTCTTTTCTGAGACAAGAACAGAGGAATAAGATTAATATGCAGAAGTATAAGGTTGGTGGTTCATAACCCCCTAAATTTTGGAAATTTCATTTTAGCTGGAAATCTGCTGATTTGTGATCTCAGGCGTTTCGATTGATTGTGTCAAGTCCAGTCACTTGATAGTGGCTTCGCCCTTGATTCCATGAGCGGATTTTATGATTTTCCTCATTGTGATTCAAATTGAATCATGTACTAGCATTGTGTAACGTGATCTTATCGTTGTGGATTAACGTTTATTTTTTATCTATATATTATGATAAAATAGTCCATTATCCTCCTATTATAGGCTCACCTTAATGTTTCACTGTTTCAGGACATGCTAAAGGCTAGAACTATGCTTCCTATTGCTGGTTTAAAAGGTGATATACTACAACTATTGAAAGAGAACAATGTTTTGGTTGTCTGTGGGGAAACAGGGTCTGGAAAGACAACTCAGGTACCAATTTAAATTTCTGGGTTCAAAATGTAATAATGCATGGTTTAACCCAGGAAACTCTGCATTGTTCGGTAGGTTCCACAATTTATTTTGGATGACATGATTGAATCAGGACGTGGTGGGCATTGTAATATTATATGCACGCAACCAAGGAGAATAGCGGTTGGTGCTTGCTTATTCATGCTTCAATGTCAAAAATTGCATCTGGTTCATCTTTTTTTTAGTGTTCAGGCTTAGTTTTGTCGCCTCTTTATTATTTTGCTTAATACGTTGAAAATAATTAGCTGTGTTATTTACATACAATTTGCTGCATGGTTATTTCACGCTGTGAAGGCTATTTCCGTGGCTGAGAGGGTGGCTGATGAACGCTGTGAACCTTCGCCCGGTTCAAATGGTTCCTTGGTTGGTTACCAAGTTCGCCTTGACAGTGCAAGGTATTCATTTGCTTGAAGTACTCATTAATAGTGAATTCTCAACTCATAAGAAGGCATGCCAAAACTCTCTCTGTTTGTTTTTGATGAAATCTCTTACATTTCCAATTCCATTTGTCAATTTCAATGCCAGGAATGAACAAACGAAGCTTTTATTTTGTACAACAGGCATTCTTTTGAGGAAAATTGCGGTGGGCCATCCTGTTTCATCTACTTGATTATTAAGTTTTCTGTTTTTTATTTTGTTTTTGTTTTTGTTTTTGGGTAACTGATCGCAGAAAGCTGACTTCCTCAGCTGCCTAAACAATAGAATTTTAAGTTATTAATTTGTTTAATTTTCAGGGAGACAAAAATTTGACTGGCATTACTCATATTGTAGTTGATGAAGTGCATGAACGGTCTCTTTTGGTGAGTGCGTACAATAAGGGTGGTTTAAGAGAAAATAAATTCCTCAATCCCAGTTTGAAAAATTGATCAAATGTACGAATGGTTGGTATCAAGAGAAACACATATTGCCCGGTTAATCTTAGGACATTACATAATAGATGCTCAAGGTCAAATAATATTTACATGGTTTTTGTGTGTCTAACAACAGGGTGACTTTCTATTGATTGTATTGAAGAATCTGATTGAGAAACAATCTGCTCAAGAGTCCTCAAAACTGAAGGTTATCCTTATGTAAGCTTGCATTTCTGTTTTTTCTGAAATGCTGTGTTGGTTTGATATTTTCAATCTTTATAATATCGTGGTTCATATGTCCAGGTCAGCAACCGTGGATTCGAATTTGTTTTCAGGATACTTTGGTGGTTGCCCTGTGATTACTGCACAGGGCAGAACACATCCTGTGACAACACACTTTCTGGAGGATGTACATGAAAGTCTCAATTATCGTCTAGCTTCTGATTCTCCAGCTTCTATTAGATATGAAACATATGCAAAAGAAAAGGTTCCTCAAAACTGATGGTCGTCAATTTTTATTCTTTTTTGTTGGTTTTACTTTTATCACATATCTTCTTTCACCTATGTTGTTAGTAAAAGTATTCCAGTGGAAGAAAATATTATAATCAATGTTTGATAAGAAAATAAGGAAGTAGTTTACATTGAATAGCCTGTTTGCTCGTTAAAATTTATAGCCGGTTCGTTTCTCCCTGGACGTAACAATTGGAGCCACTGGGATTGTCTCCCGGTCGATAAAGCCAGGCCTCGTGGATTTTAGTCGGGTTTAACCCGGGCACCACATTATCAAAAATATATATTAAGTAAATAAATATATATTTCCATGACTGCATCATCTTTAAATTTCCACTGCTTTTAGTCCATGCTTACTAGTAGACTTGAACCATGTAGGTAAGTTGTTTACTCCATACAACGTGAAAGCTAATCAGCAATAGCAAGAACTGGAGACAATAAAACTCTGTGCCTTGTCATGGGTCTCCTTTATGTGGATTGCATTGAATAATTATTCTCGTGTACTCCGCTTTACTGATGATTTCCTATGTGGTTACTTGAATTATATATATTTTTATGTGTCTATCCATTTACTTGTGTATTTTGAACTGTGAAATCTCAGGGCGGTTCTGTAAACAACCATAGGGGCAAAAAAAATCTTGTTTTATCAGCATGGGGAGATGACGCTCTTCTCTCGGAAGCGTATGTCAACCCATATTATATTTCAGATGATTATCAATCATACAGTGAGCAAACTCAACAAAATCTGGTAAGCGCTTCTGTAGTATTGAATTATGTAATATATGATGTAGCTTACCTTCAATTCTTGCTCTCAAGTTGACTTAATTAAACATCGTGATTTCTGTGCAGAAAAGATTAAATGAAGATGTCATCGATTATGACATTCTGGAAGACTTGGTCTGTCATATTGACGAGACTTGCGGTGATGGTGCCATCCTCGTATTTTTGCCTGTAAGCTCAATATTCATCCTTTCGCTGCGTGAAGAATAGATAACTTGGACTATCCTGACATGTCATGATTAATCTTTTAACCATCTTAAAATGGATTAACTCTCTGTTGATTATGTGTAACAGGGAGTTTCTGAGATTAACCTCTTAGTTGATAAGCTGGCTGCTTCTTACCGATTTGGTGGACCATCTTCTGATTGGATTCTTCCGTTGCATTCATCCATTGCGGCTACTGATCAAAAGAAGGTTTTTCTACGGCCTCCCGAAAATATACGTAAGGTGAGTATTACCACTTACAACTAACGGTTCTATCTTTGGTAGTTTTTCATTACTATATACTCATTTATCTTAGTGCTTGGATTTTGGTAACTTTCTTCATTACTACGTGCTGCTTCCCTGCCTTCATCACATTGAAATTTTGCTTTATCAATTTGGTCTGTAGATCCCGGGGATTCAACTTTAGAATTGCAGGATAGATTAGATAAACTACAAGCTATATCGGTGGATGTATTTACCTATTTTTTTTTTTTTTTTTTTACGTTTTCATTTTTCCCCCAGGTCATCATAGCAACAAATATTGCAGAGACCAGTTTGACAATAGATGATGTGGTATATGTTATCGACTGTGGAAAGCACAAGGAGAATCGGTATAATCCGCAGAAGGTTTGTGCTCAGTTTATTACTAAATAGTTAACTAAATTAGATTGTGATGTACATGGGACACAGATCGGTTAAAATAGTAAAATGGAAGACTTGCTTAACATCCATTAAGGTGCAAAACCTTTCTTATATTTAGCCCAGGTGACTGTTATGATGTGATGGGCCATTGTGGATCTAATCGTTATAGTAAGTGCAGAAATTGTCAAGCATGGTTGAAGATTGGATATCTCAAGCAAATGCAAGGCAGCGGCGAGGAAGAGCTGGGCGTGTAAAACCTGGAATTTGCTTTTGCTTGTACACACGCCATCGCTTTGAAAAGCTTATGCGACCTTTTCAGGTATTTTGTGGAAAATGTTGTTTGTAAAGGATGTGTCTTTTTTCAGTTTCTTGTTTTCTGATTGTAGAAGTTTCTGATAACTTATTCACTATTCCAAGGTTCCGGAGATGCTCCGTACTCCATTAGTAGAGTTATGTTTGCAAATTAAGTTACTTGCATTGGGACAGATAAAGCCGTTTTTGTCAAAGGTATGTGGTGATATCTTCAAACTGGGGTTTCTTTGATGCTGTAATGTAATGTTTTTATTTGCATTTTTTATTTATTGTGACAGGCTTTAGAACCTCCCAGGGATGAAGCTATGACCTCAGCAATTTCAGTATTATATGAGGTAATTTTAAGTTTTGCATGATTATTCTGCTTTGCCTAGCATATCTTATAGCTCAATTATCATTATTACAATCTAAAAATTGATCTTTTGCTCTGTGAACTGCTAGTTTATAATAAGTTTTCCGGAGCAATTTATACCATATGATGGGCTATTTGTAGGTTGGTGCTCTGGAAGGAGATGAGTTCTTGACACCACTTGGACATCATTTGGCTAAACTTCCAGTTGACGTATTGATAGGAAAGGTTTGTAATTTATTTATTTCTCCTTCTCGTGACAGTGCTGTATAGAAAGTCTTTTGGACCAAGTCTTAGCTTTGATCCTTTGTACTGCAGATGATGATATACGGGGGAATATTTGGTTGCCTATCCCCTATCCTCTCCATTTCAGCATGTCTGAGCTACAAATCTCCGTTTGTGTATCCAAAAGATGAGGTTTCTCTTTTACTTTTGCTGAAAGCATTGTATTTCTGTTTCTTAAACCAAGATTAGATCTATATTTTTTTTTTTGTTATTTTGTTTCTCACTATGCTTAATCGCAGAGACAAAATGTCGAAAGGGCTAAGTTGGCACTTTTGACGGATAAACAAGGAGGGTCTAGCACTTCATATGATGTTGATAAGCAATCAGATCATCTGATAATGATGGTTGCATATATGAAATGGGAAAAGATTCTGCGTGAGGTTTGCATTTCTGTTATATGTTACGTGGTTCACGGAACTATGGTTGCCAGAAGAGACTTGTACCTAAAATGTGAAATGCTATGTTTTTCTTGCTATACATATTATTACCGATCCACTAACACAAGCCTGTCCTGATATTTTCAGAAAGGAGGTAAAGCTGCGCATCAGTTCTGCAATTTATATTTTTTAAGCAGTTCGGTTATGCACATGATAAGGTGAAGTATATTTTCTCCGAGCTCTAGTTGTGATTTAATATTTGCCAATCGAGGTTTAAATGCGTGCTATAAGTGCTCCAAAATTATTTAATAGTAGGAAGAAAACAGGGCCAATGAAGACACTTGTATTTTTCAAGCCTTTTTGGTTGTTGCGGAGGATCCAGTTTCAAATTTAGTTTCAAGAAGAGGGTTTCAATGAAATTCGTCTTTATAATTTATAATTTTTTTTTTTTTTTTTCCTGGGCCTTTAGTATGTGGTTTTTGATGGGGCATAAAATCCCTTGTACCTAATGAAACATAGCTAGAAACTTGCCATGTTTCCACTTAGGGGTAACTAATTTCTGATTCTGTTACTGATTTTCAGAGACATGCGGATACAGTTTGGAACCTTACTAGCAGATATTGGGCTCATCACTTTACCGAATAGTTCTCAGGTCCAATTGCTTTTGTACTATCTTACCATAAATTGGTTAGGGGAAGTATCAAATTGATTTATTTTCCACGTTGATTTTTGTGGGATTAGCTTCTAATCTAAAATTGTCCTACACCTGTGTTCTTTTAATTTCTTGATAGGAACCTTTTTCTTCTCTCTTTATGGTACAGATATTTACTTCCTTTCTCTGCTCTCTCGCCTCATATTTGATTTCAACTTTTCATGTTCTAGAGCTATGGACGAAAGAGAGAAAATCTTGACATTTGGCTTGCTGATGCATCACAGCCATTTAACATGTATTCACATCATTCATCAATAGTTAAGGTATGCTTTGTGTTATGGCTAAGAAGTTGTTTATCCTTCTGTTCATGGTGAATTATCCTAACATATAAAAAGCTTCAAAGCAAATTATCAAGTAGTTGAGAGTTGAGCGAAATGATTGCAGGCCATATTATGCGCAGGTTTGTACCCGAATGTGGCAGCCACGGAGCAGGGCATTGCTGGGTCAGCTCTTGGCATCCTTAAACAGTCTGGTGGATTGAACGCCAAAGGTCATCCAATTTGGTACGACGGAAGAAGAGAAGTTCACATACACCCTTCTTCGGTCAATGGCAGCGTTAAAGAATTTCGATACCCCTTCCTTGTTTTCCTTGAAAAGGTTTCTGTACAATCACGCCCACAGATTCTACTTATATACATTTCTATTTCCAATTCGTCCGTTCTCTGATGGAGTTCATTTTTTTTCCCCTTTGTTGATGAGTATGATAATCTGTTACTCTGTTGCATGTGATTTATATGCAACAAAGGAAAATGGAACCTATTGCCCGGGAAATTTGAGCCACGGGCGATGCAATTCCGAGCCATGGCCATGACTTCCCGAAAAGTTTATGTTTTCTTTTCCCCGGTTCCACGAGTTCTTGAAAATACGCCGTTGCATGTGTCAAATATTTGCTCCTTTCCTATGTTGAGTACAGTGTAAATGTGATTATGAGTTTGTCTAAACCTTGGCGTTACCACATTGCAGGTTGAAACTAATCGAGTATTTCTTCGCGATACCACAATTATATCTCCCTACTCAGTGTTGCTATTCGGTGGCTCCATGAATGTCCAACATCAGGTATTTTTTCTGCTTGTCTTTGTCATGGAAACTGAACTCAAATATCCCCTCTTAAGTTCGACAAATTCTAGAGCTGTAGGTCTTTACAAGAACGGGTATTTCTGGTTTTGGTGTCATTGTTAATTGCAGACCGGAGTTGTGATGATAGACGGATGGTTAAAGTTGACAGCTCCGGCCCAAATTGCAGTCCTTTTCAAGGAGCTTCGGTTGACCCTTCATTCCATTTTGAAGGAGATGATCCGAAAACCAGAGGTGTGTTTGTTGGCATGTGTATATTGTGTTTTGATGGAAAATGGATTCTCATTTCCTTGTGTCTGTTTGTTTGGCCTCAGAACATCGACGTTGCCTCTAACAAGGTCGTCAATTCCATAATCCATCTATTGTTGGAAGAAGACAAACCCCCAGTGTAGTAGTACAGCCTCTTTTGCAAATTCTATGTTGTTGCTTTCTTAACAAGCAAGCATTTCGGCTTCAGTTCTTCGGATACGATGGTATTTAATTAGCATTTGATGAAGTCCAAGAATGGCATGACTATAATAATTTTTATTTATTTATTAGAGCTGCACTTGCCAGTTCATCCTTCATAAAGTCAATAAGCCGTGCTTAATGTCGCCATTGTTTATTTGGTCGGCTTCACGAACCAACAAATATATATATATATTCACTGTCCCGGATTAATGCCTACACGCTCAACAAACCTAAAAAATAAAATCTGATCTATTGAGTACTACCGATTTTTGGGTAGTGAAAGCTATTTACATGTAATTTAGCTGCTTTTTAATGGATCCTAATTGATAACGGAGATATACTAGCTTGCATTAGTGTGTTAATTTTCTAAGCTAAGCCTAGGGCCTAAACATGGGACCCTAAAAATCTCCCATAAGCATAAGCTGCATAACATAAGATTCAATTCCGAGATTCAACTTTTTTTTTAAAAATTACTTACCAAAATTATGCATGCTCATCTCAGCTTATTTACGTAAAACACCCCTAAACATCTGGTAGTCGTTTGTTTCCAAGTAGCAGCATGGCCAATAAGTTTCTCCATTTAATTGTCATTTGTTGTCCCGTACAAATCGTAATATACCAAATTTATAAAATAAAGTAAAAAAATATAAAAGCTCGTCACTTACAATAATCTCTTTTTAATTGTAACACTCACTTCTTCTTCTTCTTCTTATTCTTCGTTCTCTCTCTCGAAGCTTACCATGGCGAAGCGACAGAGGTCTTCTTCTCTGGCTCACCTAATCCTGCTGTTAGCCGTGGTGGCCTCTCTGTTCGTCTCTCGCCACATCGTCGTCGCCGATTCTCACTTCGAAGGCTTCGACGCCGATGAAGAAGACGACGAATCTCTCTCCCACGAAACCATTCCTCTCCGCTCTACTCCGCTGACTCAGACTCAGCCCAAATCTGATCCGGTTCCAGATCCGAATCCATCCGATCCAATCCCCTCCGAAGCTACGTCGAAGCCCTCGTCCACGAGCTTCGAATACTGGGACGAGGACGAGTTCGAGGGTTTGCCTATCGAAACTCAGCAGCCCCAGGAGGAGGCTCCGAAGAGCGAAGAGGATCCCAATTCCAAACCCTCGGGCGATCAGATTCCGGATCCGAAACCCGAGACGGGGTTTAGATCGAAAGGCCTGAAATCCTACGTGGTTGAGATTGCGTGCGGAAGCTTCTTGATCGTGTTCGTGATCAACTACTTCACCGGGAAGCGCGAGAATGAGAACATCGCTCTCGCCTGGGCGGCCAAATTCGCCGCCAAAGACTGCATCTTTGACCGAAATTTCAGCCTCCTCGGCGTCGGCGAAGGGGAAGACTCGCCTCTCTTGCTCAAGGAAGGCCAAAACGTCTTCAAGTTCTACGCCAGTGGACGAAGGTACTCTATTCAATCATTGAAATCCGATGTTACGTTGTGCACTGTGTTAGCTTTTCGTCCTAAATATGCACACCAATGATAAAAACCAAATAGCGAGATTGCCGTGTGTTTAATTTTCATGTGATTGTGTCGAAGTATCAGACTAGACGGAACAGAAGAAACAAGTAGGATCTTTTATAATTGTGTTTATGGTGCGTATCAGGTACTGCCAGGGACTGTTGGCGACGATGGAGCTGAAGAGTCGGCACGATCTGATCTCGAGGATTTACAATTTCATAGTTCCGTGCAAGGACGAGATCAGCTTCGAGGTTTACATGAACGACGACGCGATGGACCATGTCGTTTTCGCTGTGGCGAAGAAGAAGGCTGCCAAGGCGATGCAGAAAGAGCTTAGGGATTTGCAGAGGTATGCCTCTCTTATCACTCCTCCAGCTGGCAGGAAGTGGGTCCCGGACGAGTTGGCCGTCATCTCCGAGTCCAAGGAAGTCGCCGGAGATATGATCTCCGAGGCCGTGCTCGATCAGGTTCGGGCTTTATTTCTTATATACCTAGATGTTTCGGTCGTTTTAGTTCATATTTATGTTGCACTAGGCGCGAGAAGTGTGAAAACTGTAGCATGTGATGGCTTGAATAGTTGAACTTACTTATTCCTATTAAATGAAGCCTTTCCTTTGAGCGTTGTGCTTATCCAGTTTTGGCTGTACTTGTAAATCTCATCGTAACTGAAGTGAACACAATAAGTTATTAAGAATAGTACGATCCCGTAGCAACTATGGCAGCAGATAATAAGAAAAAATCAGTTTACAGGCTGCTCTTATCAACATTGGCAAATCTAGATTAGGGAATATCCTTACCAAAGATTTGGCGTTGAGTAAAAAAAAAAAAAAAAATATTCCATGTAATTTTTTTATGGGTATAACCAATAAATTGTGTCATAATCAAGCTGCAAAATAAGATTCTATGGCAGAAGAAAATTCAGTTGGCATGTTGGCAGTTGCTTTGTGTTCTACGCTGGTTTGTTTGGTTTAGGAAAACCAGTACGACTCCTGAGCATCTACAAGCTTTCATCTTTGTATATCTACTCGTTTATGATTTATGCATCGCCAATTATTCCACCGTGCATCTTCCTTGCTGTCTGCTGGGCCATTTGGAAGCTCCGAAAAAAAATGTATTTTTGAAGAAGCTCCTGTTTGCTTCGATAGTCTTTGGGACCATATTTTCCGGTCTATAGGATTTTGGCTTGGGACTCTAGATCCCGATTTCAGTTCCTTTAGCCTCTCCGATCTTTACAGAGATTGGCCTAGTGTTTTCTAGCTTGTATTTTGCTTCTTCATAGTAGAAGCTTTCATTTTCCCTCTTTTTTAATTTAATCTTCGAGTTTCTTTAAAAAAAAAAAAAAAAAAAAAATTATTCCACCGCGCTGCTTTACTTTTATTTCTACAAAGCTTGTAAATCATAATCAATGGCTGTTGAACCCGCAGGTTTTTGGAGAGAAGGCATTTGAGAAACATGGGAAGGGGTTCATCTCAATGCATTTTTCGGACCAACTCCTCGGCGGAACACACAAGAAGTTGCTTCTGTTCAAGTTTGCGTTGCCCGATGCAAAGGACATGGATAAGATGACCCGCTTGGTGACGTTGATACCTTATTACATTGATCTGATCGGGCGGTACAAGCTGAGCGCTCAGGTGCGTGTGTGAATAGTGCTATAAAGAAGCTGTGTGAATTGTTTTAATAATAAAAAAAGAAAAAAAAAACGAATTGCAGGCTCGGTCTAAAACGGATGGGGCTCGATCAAAGGCGGCGCAAGAGGCGTACAAGGAGCTTCA
Source organism: Urtica dioica subsp. dioica (assembly GCF_054948205.1). Taxonomy (NCBI): domain Eukaryota; kingdom Viridiplantae; phylum Streptophyta; class Magnoliopsida; order Rosales; family Urticaceae; genus Urtica; species Urtica dioica. Next base: position 23,789,084 of record NC_142766.1, read on the forward strand.
GAACGTGAGGCAAGAGGCGATTCAGAGGAAGAAGGCGGAGAGGAGGAAGGCGATGGAGGAAGCCGAGGCAAAGCTGAGCGCAGAGGCTCTGCGCAAAAAGGAAGCCAAAGAACGCGCTCGCCAAATGAAGAAGGCTGCCCCCAAAATGAAAATGACCCGCGCCCATTAGCTCTTTCCCCGCCACTTTTTATTATTTAGTTTTAGTTTTTACTTTGCTCTCACTGGCCTTTTTTATGTTGCACTTGCACCCACAGCTAGTTCCTAGCTCTTATTATTATTATTTTTTTTTTATGATAAATCTTTCCATGGGTGTTGAATCGAACGTACCCAAAAGTTAAATGAGGCGTCAGCTATTCATATATGAGAAAGAGACTAGTTAGTTTCCTTTGGCAAATCTGGACTCTTTGTGCCCATTATATATTTATTACCCAACTGTTCAAAAGGCAACACCTTTGATTACATCGCCTTTAGCAACTGATTTTTGTGCTCATGATACATCCGACCGCATGCGATCGATTTGAACCTGGAATTTTTGTGCCCATTATATAGTCTCGTCTTGGCTTACCTGACCAGAGCAGAAAACAATGCATAAAAAATAAGAAGACAAAATTGACTTCCGACGACATAAAAATGTAAATACTGCAGCGCCGTCTGTGGGAATCGAACCCACGGCCACACGGTTAAAAGCCGTGCGCTCTACCAGCTGAGCTAAGACGGCAACGTTGTCGCATTCGGTTGGTTTTTCAATTCCAAAAAAAAGAGAAAAAGAGAGAAACCTTAATAATTGCAGAGCAGAGTGACGGCGATCCAAAAGCGAAGGAGGGATGACAGCGGTGGGTGCCTTCAATCGCGCCAGAAACCGGTTCGCCACCGGACGTTCGCTCCTTCAGGCCAAGCTCAAATGGGTCAGAGACCCTTACCTCGACGAGGTCGTCGCGCGTGAGAAGAACCTCCGGACCGCCGTCGCCTACACGCGCCGCCTCCCCAACCCTTCCGGAGACGGCGGGCGGCTCCCCGTCGCCGCCGTCAAGTTCTTCCAGAGATACCCGTCCGTGTTCGAGCTCTACAGCCCGGGGCGAGGCCTCCACCCGCGCGTGCGCCTGACGCCACGCGCCGTCAGCATCCGCAAGGAGCACTCGGCGCTGCTGGCGTCCCCTCCCCACCGGCTGGACGCGGCCACGCGCCTGGCGAAGGTGCTCCTCCTGGGGCGGTCCGGGCGAGCCCCGATCCGGCTGGTCCAGGGCCTGGCGTGGGACCTAGGCCTCCCGGAGGACTTCGCGTCGTCGCTGGTCCCGGAGTTCCCCGACCTGTTCTCCGTGTGCGAGGTCCGCGGCGGCGAGCTGGGCATCGAGGTGGTGGCGTCGGCGGCGACGCGGAGGCTGGCGGCGGCGTCGGAGCTGCAGAGGCGCGCGGGGGAGTCGGGGCGGGTGGAGTTCCCGGAGAGCTTGGTGTTGGGGCGGGCGAAGAGGGAGGTGGTGGAGTGGGTCGGGGCGTGGGAGGAGGCGGTGCCGTACGTGGGGGCGTACGAGAGCGGGGTGGAGGTGGCGGCGCCGGATTCGAACGTGGCGGAGAAGTGGGCGGTGGGGGTGATCCACGAGGTGCTGTGGGTGAGCGTGGCGAAGAAGGCGGAGAGGGAGGCGGTGGTGAGGGTGCTGGAGTGGGTGGGAGTGGAGAGGGCGGTGGCGAAAGCGGCGGTGGTGAGGCATCCCGGAATATTCTATTACTCCAACAAGCTCAAGACTCAGACTTTGGTGCTGCGCGAGGCCTACAACCACTCCTCCAACAAACTCGACCATCCCCTCCTCCCTATCAGGCACGCCTTCGCCGCCCTCCTCAACTCCTTCCCTTCTTCTTCCCAAAACAACATGCCTTCCTTTAATTAAATGTCACTCTTTTTGTTACAAATAATGTCGTCGTCATTGTAAAAGAAAATTCAATCCATTTACCAAATTCCCATTAATGATTTTTTTTTTTGTTTGTTTCGTCCAAATCCACATTTTAAATCATTTTGATGCGAAATTGTTATAAAATGGAGGTACGTTAATCATACAAGTGACGTTTTGGATTGAGACTTGAGAGTAGCAGGCAGGCACTACCTGGTCGTAGTTGTTTGTTGGCTGATGATTTCTTCTTTAGATATTCATTTTATTATTTTACAAAGGGTACAAAACTACAAATGCAATCGTTTCTCAATTAACATATTTTCTTCTGGAAAAAAAAAAATTAAGTTACTTTATTTTAAAATTTCAGCTTAATTATTATTTTATAACAGATAGCTTTAAACCCCTGGACATTTTAGTATTCCTAAAATATCTTGACATTTCAGATTATGGCCTAAAGTAAAACCTGAAAACAAAGATCTTGACATTTCAGTACATTCGTTGGTAGTGATGTCTGCTGATCATGTACATGGGTTCAAGTCGGCCAATTCCCGGAGACGAGCCTAGACTCATCTTGATTGGAGATCTTATAGAGGATATTGTTATTATCCATAACAACTTGCCAGGTGGACAAAGTCGCGGAATTGATACTTTTCTCGGGTGATGATTCTGACCTTTGGAATGCTATCGAATTGAGTTTTGAGTGTTGGAGAGTTTGATAGTTTCCCACAGACGATGTCAATAAAGAATCATCTAACCAAAAAGTCACAATGTTTTAAACAACGCCCAATTTGAATTTGTAGTTTATGAGCCTCAAATACTCGTCGAAACCATGTGCATATGAAATAGTACGTAACGAGTAATAACATCTTACGAATAATATATGAATTTAAATAGTGGAAAACAATTCATGAATGCATTATCACACATGCTCACCAGAGTGTTTTAACATAAATAGTTATTTCACCAAAGAGAGATTGAAACCATGAGAGATGTCTGCAACAACTTAGGCTAATGCCTGGCGCTTAACCAGAGTGTTTGACATTGGCCTTGCCACCACAATGTTACTTCACGAAACTTTGAGCAAAATATCGCCATAATTTTTATTATGATTATTTTAAAATAGTTGTTAAAATAATGAACATGCGTAACTGTCTCAGAATATCTTGTAACTGAAAATACGATAGTTGTTAAATATTATGAGATATCAACAAGAATGGAATAAGTGCGGAATAATAAATGAACACACAAATTCGTAACCCAGTCCGGCAAGTCGTGCATAATCTTTGCCCGGTGAAAAACAATTTATTATGATAATGTGGTACAATAAGAATTTACACTCAACGACTCATTCGCTAACTACCCAACCTACGTCTATCCTCTTCAACAATAACTTAGGTTCCCCTGAACTCGAGATCCCTTCGATTCCCATAGAATATCTCTCCCGACGATTCTAAATGTGTTTTCTGGAAATTTCAATGGAAAGTTCTAATACCGTGCTTCTAATACAATCATCCAAATATAGACAAGGTAAAAGACACCTTAAACACAGGGCGTTTGAAGCTCAATTAATCACTCGAATAAATCTCTCAAAAGGCATGAGTGATGCATGTTGTTTTGACCAATTTATAGGAAAGCTAGGTCAAAACGTATCTTGAAGTCGGATTAGGAACACCAGTCCATTATCTCATCAATCCACGCTGGAATCCTACGTCAAGTCGGAATAGCAAAGCTCAAAAGTAAATTGGCCAAGACTATTGTACAAAACTGTTACAACACAAACTGCGACATATCCGAAAAACAATTGTAACAAAATCAAATGCTATTCGAAAATATATTCAACGATTTTATAATTAATTTGCCACATTGGACTACATTTGTATGTTTATATTTTTTGTGTGCAAATTTAACTATAATCTTGTAATCACTTTTACAAAAAGTATATGTTTGCCATGTGAAACACGTTGAATTTTTTTTTAGAAATAATAAGAGATTGGACCTTAGACACAAGTAGTTTTCATTCATATCGATTTTTTTTTAATCATAAAGATAAAAATATCTCTAAAATATTTTAAATTCATTTTTTTTCAAACTTAAATTTTTTGGATATGTCTTCATAAATTTCTTATTTCTGACTAAAACATATTAATTATTTCGTAAGTACTTGCGATTATATAAAAGAAAGATTAAAAAAAAAAGATAGACATATGGCAGATGTATAAAGATTCTCATTGGGTTCACATTTTCAACATTCTGATTAGGTATATTATTATGATGATAAAACAAATGCAATGATGTCGTTTTCCGCGTATTCTTCGCGGATTTTGTTTATGAATTGTGTGTATATTATAACAATCCCTCTTCGACACGTTCTAGACACTAGGAATTATTAGGCTTTGATGTATCTATTTATAATTTTTTATTATAACAATGTGAAATCTTAGATTTGAGTTACCGCTTCATTATTGGACCTAATTAATTAAACACAATTATGAAGGCAACTTCAACTTGGAACCACCCTTTGTTTATAAACTAATATTTTTCTCTTCGCAACGCATTTGCATTGCATGCATTGTATAAAATACATAATATCAAACCCTCGAGTTGTACTTGTACGTGACACCGATATTCAAATGTGTTATTTGATACCCCAAAAAAAAAAAAAAAGTTCTAAAACCCAGTAAAAAAATTAAGGGACACTTCTGTTAAAATGATTGAAGAGGTGACATTGGTTTTTTTTATTTATTTTATATTACGTTACAAAAGATATGTGGGGACTTTTGCCGTTGACTATCCGGGCAAAAATAATGATGCCAGCCTGGCTACCAATCTCTTTCTTTTCTCACTTACTGAAAAACACGTCATCATTAGATAAGTTTGTGTCCTTTTCATCTCTCTCTCTCTCTCTCTCTCTCTCTCTCTCTCTCTCTCTCTGTGTTCATTAGATCGTCGTATCACCAGTGACAGCGTTTATAGTTGTAGTTATCAAATAAATCCCACCATGACACTGCTACAGGCTACAGCTTCCCGTGCCATTTTATATTAATTTATCCTTATTATTCTTCAAGAGCTAAAGTCTAAATCTGTGTAACTATAACCGGCCTTTGCCTAATTTATCACATGTCCACACAGTACCATTATTTTCTTTTCAACCCAATTACTTCTCATTAAACATTATGAAACACGTCATCTCATCTCTTATATATCCACCGACGTAATTGTGCTAGAAGAAAACATTGAGTTCTACCATAAGCTTTCATATACCCCTTTTTTTTTTTTTTTCTTTTTTTTTTTTTTCGAAAGCAACTTAGTTGCAGTGGGGATTGAACCCACGACCTCCACACAGGAGGTGGTGTGGAATTACCACTAGACTATCTTAAGTATCACATATACCCTTTTTTTATACACGCAAAATACTTGCTACCTTTAAATAAAATACTCCTAAATTCACCTAACCACAAAAACACCATGATTCTCTCTCAATAAAGAGCTCATTGAATTGAAACACGACGATAAAGTTCATGAAATTTCCTTTGACGCGAGTCACTGAAAGTTGTTGAAGATAATCTTTGGTGTTCATTACCATTGTGAAGAAGAGTGCCAATCTTTTCCTATTTTTAAAAGGCCGGGGCACGATTTATTCTTTAGCGCATTTTTCTGGGATTTGATATGTTAATACATTATAACACATATACTCTATATAGAGATTCAATTTTTTTTAATTTTTTTTTGTGGTACAGTTGGGTGGTAATAAAAATGGTAGAATTGACTTTGGTCCCACGACTACACATCATATCATTACAGCGCGGCAAAATGATTATATTCTCTCACCCGTCTTCTTCTCTATCAAACATTTACATTTAAAAGTAAATAATCCTAATGTTTCAAAAAATAAATAAATTAATCCTAATTTTCTTAAATGTTAACACAACGACTTAAATGAGGTGGGTAACCAAATCTTGTACGATTGAATTTAATGAGTATAACACGAATATATTCAAATATATTTATATATATTATTCATAGGTAGTCAAGGTTTGATTAATGATGAATCAAGTAAATAAATTAGATGGAAACAAGACGCTAAGCGAGAGTGGATTATATTAAAATTGCGTGTGACATGGGTTTTCATTTCTTTTTCGAACGCCTACCCTCAAACTGAAATAGAATATATGGGAGTAGTAAATAAATCCACTTGTATCTGCTTACTTTTGTGTTCTGAGTGACGAAACATTGAGAAATAATTTCACGTGGTTTAGGACTTAGGAGCTGGTTTAAATGAAGTCTAATAATTAAGCTTACTGGTCCGCAACTGAACTTATTTTAATAATTATATATGGCGATCTGTCTTTGTATGGTAAATATGTATGCGTACAACTAATGAGGGAAGTGATTGCAACGTTGAATACATTTGTGTCATAAACAAAGAGAGGTGTATCTTTCAATCGATCATTGAATGTAAATCTCGCCAATTTTATATCCAAAAAATGTGTCAGCACTAAGCTGTATCGTTGAGGAATATATATATATAATCATGGTTGATTTTAATAAATTGCTATTGATTGGCCGGGTCAAAGTATGTATTAGCGTAGGACAAACAAAGTGGGAAAACTAAAATAATTATGTAAGGTTTACTTTCAATTGAGAAACAAATTGTTGACGACTAAGTGTTAGTTTATTTTTATTTTTTAATAATTGGTTTTATGTGGAGCAGTGGATAGATAGGCGTGAAAAATGCTAGAATGAAACATAAATATAACGATCGACGCTTTTAAAGCTGCCTCTACGTACTTTTATCTACTTTTTTTTTAACGTGCGAGAATGCTGTACATGTTAGTTCGATAGCCAGTGTGTATTGTAGATATATTGTATGAATAATTTTCATTTCCTTTTTGTTTTCTTTGATTATCATTTTACTTTTCTGAGGCTGATCTGGTCCATAATATATAGCGATGTATGTGTTGTGGATGTTTTTGTTTGTTTTGAACGTTTTGAACTTCAATGTTGTGTGTGGAACGAGATTCCGAAATGCAAAATCAAATCATAATCAAAGGACGCAAAATCAAAAGAAACCAACCCAACCAGAAAATATCGCACAATTACCATAAATACTGATTTTTGTTTATTTTTATTTTTAATTTTAATTATTTTTATACACACATGAGGTATGCTCCAAATACGATATATGATTGTGGTAAGTGGTATTAAAATTATTAAGATAATATATATGAAGTTATTGATTAGAATAAATAATTGAGGATCAATATATTTTAATGCTAAAAAATATCAAATCGAAGATAAGACTTTGTTTCATTTGAGAGGTATTGCCATATATTGGCATAGCTATTTCTTTTGTTTGATTCCCTTTTATTTTGCCACGCGTTTCACACTTTTTTTCGTCTAAAAAGTTATACACTACTTTAGGATAGCAAAACACATGTACCACAATTTTTTTTTTAAATAAAATTCGATCACTAAAGTTGAAACGGTAACTTAAAACGTCATTTGAACTTCCAAAATGTCTTGATTCACCTCTTTGTCTAAATGTTGAATTCTTCCAAAGCAAGGGAGGTTTAATTGCATGCTAATAATTTATATCCATTTGATATATTATAAGTTCTTAGGTATTTTAATAAACAAAAAAGTTCATAATAATGGATTCACCTCGTTACGTCGCTTGTCCTCGTAGAGGACTCGGCTCGCCCAAGGACCTTTTCCTTTCCCGAAGACGTCCTCGCCAACCCATCTCGCCAATTTCCAAGAACCTCTCCAAGTTCTAAATTACCTTTTATGCGTCGAAGCACTATAGATTTCCTTTCAATCTAACAATGTTTATCTTTAAATTTAGGGTTTGGTTGATTCCCTTTTATTTTGCAACGAGTTTCACATTTTTCTTTTCTCTAAAAAGTTTCACATTACTTCAGGATAGTATGTACCACTAAAGTTGTTGGTTGGGTTTTTTTTTTTTTTTTTTAATCATATCTTATCACTAAAGTTTGAAACGGCAAATAATACGTCATTCGAACTTCCAAAATGTAGTCTTGATTCACCTCTTTATTAAAATGTTGAATTATATTTACTATTAACTGCATGCTAATAATTTATATCCATATATTATAAGTTCTTAACTAATTTTCTAATCAATAGAATAATAATGTATTGAATATAACTTTTTTTTTATCATTTTAATATTAGTTTGTGCCTCTAGTTGTGATCTCTCATCTCATAGTTATTTTCCATTTAACAGCCATACATTTTTAAAAGGAAATAAATGACACGTTATTGAGATTTATGAAAATTGACTATATTACATAATTATATTGTATTTAGGCACTGTGTATTGGCATAATGTATACTGTCAAGTAAATACTTTGGGTTATTTTGTTTCTATAAATAGGGGCAGCATAGAGTGATGTTAAGTCACCATACAGATTTGGTGGAGTCATTATTAGGAGCTCCAGAGAGAGAGAGAGAGAGAGAAACAATTAATTATCCTATTACTCAAATTCAATTTCCAATTCATTTAGTGATGGGAAGCTTAGGAGAGATTGACATTGTTGATAGTGAAATCCAAAGTTGGAGCAGCGTTGAAAGTGCTAAACCCTCCTCAAATTTACCGTTGTTGTCTCTTAATCACGTCTCTTTTATTTGCAAATCTGTCAGAAACTCCGTGAGATTCTATGAGCAGGTCTTGGGTTTTGTTCTCATCAAACGTCCATCTTCTTTCAACTTTGAAGGAGCTTGGTATGACTCTTTCTCTCTCTCTCTCTCTCTCTCAAATACTCAGAAGTCATTATATTTTTCATTTAGTCATTTCTTAACCTTGATCTATTGGAAATCATATATATCCGGTACACCAATTGAGAGCATACTATTCATGACTTGATCTAAAATATCTTGATCTAAACAGGGCTGTTATTTAGGTCATTCTTGCATTGCAAGTTATCTGAAGATGGATACTGCGTTGTGAGAACTTATTGATCAAAAAACCAATATGCAAATAACCATATACTTAATAAGAATTCGGAACAATAATAAAAAAAGGAAGAAGCGATGAGGGAGATAAATATGCATAGAAATAAAAGAAACTTCGAAGTGGTTTCTTTGTTTGTGTTGTTTTGTTTTCAGTACATCATTTTGGCCTGAGAGTAAATATAAGATAAAAGGGAGATCTAGTGATAATTGAAATTTCCATATTTTTGGACATATCTGATTCTGGAAACAAGCAACAACCAAAGCAAGTTAAACCTGAAACTGAGAGTGCCATATCTGATCTTCAACATTAATGATTAATGGTCACATGGCTGGTAATACCCAAAATAGTTGGTGGCTCTTCAATATGTTTTTATGAATTTTTTTCAACGCTTGGTGGGTACAACAAAAGACTGCCTCACGCCAGCTGTCAGTTTGTAGAAAGGGAATATCCTTTTTCATGATTCTGTTTTATTTCTAAACGTGCCAACCATAATTGTAACTTGTATCCAACATTTCAATTTCTCCCAGACACACCTACCACAATGAATACTTGTGTCTGCTTATCTAAAACAGGACTGACTATATCACGTCTGAGTTTAGTAAGGCAATTTACACGTGTGTGTATGTGTGTGTGTGACAGGCTGTTCAACTACGGAATAGGGATTCACTTGCTAGAGTCAAGTGACAAGGAAGGCGAGTCAGAGAAGAAGAAGAAGATAAACCCGAAGGACAACCACATATCGTTCCAGAGCCCGGACATGAAGACGGTGGTGCGGAAGCTGGAGGAGATGAAGATAGAGTACGTGAGCGCAGTGGTGGAAGAAGGCGGAGTCAAGGTTGACCAGCTCTTCTTCCACGATCCCGACGGTTACATGATCGAGATCTGCAACTGCGACAACCTTCCCGTCCTCCCACTCTCCTCATGCCCTCTCAACCTTCCCACCACTAATAAGAAATCCAAATCCCAATCCCAATCCCAATCCTCCGTATACGCTCAGTTGGGGTCGGAGCTACACTGCGCCGGAGTAGCCGCGGATTTGAGGATGATGGAGAATTTCTTGTCACTGGAAATGATGAACATTTTGATCTGAGACACTAGTAGTAACTTATGAGTCTGTGTGAGGGGGTTCTATATACTATATATATGTATGTATAATTACGTACGTTATTCTTGGTGATTTTGTATACATTGTAAAAAGACGGTGAGAGCATTTTGCCAAAGAGAAAAAGCACAAGGTAGACTTTGCTTTCTCGGCTGTGATGAATTTTGTTCTTGTAGCCTTCTCTTGTTTGATTTACAGTGGATAAGAAAAATAATTTAGTGTTGCGAGTCTTCAATTCTTGCCCTATGTCCCTTTCCGACACAATTCATTTGATAGTCATCAAAGAAATTTGTAAAATTACATACTTGGATTCATTCGACAAATATACAAAACATGTTAGCCCTGTTTACCAATGCTCTTGCACTCCTCCCTAGTCATGTCAACTACGTGATACGAATTCAACTACGATTCCCTCGTCTGCGAGCGAGACTATTATTAAGACCTGAAATCCCGGTAGGGCATCGAAAAGTCACTCTGGAATCTCATTCATTAGCCATCGAGAGCGATGGCGACGAAGACATCCCCGTGTGACCATATTCTAGGCTTCAATTTATCGCATGGATTAATGATCGCACGCTCTGTGTTGGCGGCCCGATAGCCAATCACAATCTCTCGCCTTTGGCGAGCCCTGACCATGATGTCATAGAAACAGAGTTCTTCCTGATCAAATAAGTAGAATTCCGCTGGCTTTATATACATCTCGCTCCCCTGCAGCCAACAACGCACATCAGCTTCACAACATCCAATTCGTTAGCCATTGTGACAAAAAAAATACGTTAAAAAATATTGGTTACATGCTCGGCAAATAGTTCCTCTAAAACCCGGTTGATTTGCTTGTCTTCGGCGACCATTGCCAGTGCCATGCTCACCAGTTCATTGGATAACACGTAATCACTGATCCGTGAAACTGATACCAGATTCCTCGTCCTTGAATCAAGGATTTCACTAATTATTATAGATTTGTGCGAAGCTTGTTGCATTTCACGGATCCACGAGCTGTGCGAGAACCCGGGCATTCCCCAAGTAGTTGACTTTGTATCTTTGTCGGGAAGACGCTTTGACTGCACAGCAAAGTGATATTTTCAGGGCACATATAGGCTACAAAAAAAACATCATATCATGTTTATTAAGAGAGGTTAGCCTCCACTAATCTAATGACACAATATTAGCATGCGTAGATTGGATCGAAGAGGTTACCTGTATATCTCGAATAAGGAGAAGGGTGGCAAGGGATCGAGAGTCTGAATGCACAACAGAGTCCTCTAAGGACTCATCTGCAAGAATCAATATCTGTCCATTTAGGGTTAGTACGCAATTGACATAAACTCATCTCGAGATCTCAGCTAAGTGACATACAAAGTGTGTCTGTGTATACAAGATTTATCAGAATGAGAAGCGTGAAAGCCATACCGAGTCAAAGGTTTCCAAAGGAAGACTTTCTAGATGACGTCTGATCACGGCATTTCCCTCGCGGTGAACGAGTTTGATGTTAGATAATCCAGCAAGGTCAAGCCCACCATTTGTAAGTTTCTCCTCTCTGTTTTTCTCAGGAACCTCATTAAACATCCAAAGTTCTGAATCTGGTGGCAAGAATGCCTCTAGAACCTGTTAGCATGAAAAGTGCATTGTTACTTGATTGATGCCGATTCAGAACTGTGCAGAATTCACCCTAGTACAATTCTTTCTCACAAAGTGCGAGTCATTTTTGTTCCTCCGCTACAGTTCTAATGCTTTGGAATTACTCTCACACTAAGATCAAAGGTATTACCATAATCATGTCATGAATATCACGACGCCAACCACAGAACAGAACCCTCTCAGGATAATTCGGAGGGTCAACTATTTTTGGGCAACAACCTCCGCGTACCTGCAAATATAGCACACCATTAAAAAAACCACAAGCAAGGCTACTTGAAGCATCTTTTTTTCTTCTTCTTTCTAACTAGAACAATAAATGATATTAAAGCTGTGTGGGCTAAGGAAACGGAATATAACCTCAGGAAGGGGACCTGGAGAGTACGTGTCGTCGTCTTCGGCTATGACAAGAATTTCATCCCCTTCTCTCAGAACATAATCATCATCTGGGTTTAATATTATTTTCCCATCCTCTGAAGCAACCTTAACTCCACATGGCACTGCATCTGGAAATGAAATCAGAACATCATCAAAACGAAGACCATCTAATTGTGGCCACCTTTTGATGTAAAACTCGGCATTCTCAAATCCCAATATGTCCTCCCATATCTAGCAATAAAAAAGACAACACACATAAAATCAAAACTAAAAAGAGTGGACTATCGGTTCTTCTTTCTGGTGACACAGAAGTTTTTTAGTTGACCTGTGCAAGACCGGGTTGCAAGGCACATTGTATCATCAAGCGTCCAATGACATCATGTGCTACAACTGTTTCGATGAGTTCGTCTCCAACAAGCTTTACCAAAGGCTCGTTGTCAAGGTCACTCAGCTCTACTACGACGTGACCCCTTAAACCCTCTTTTACTCCGGTGAGACTCAGCACGACCCTCAAAGCGCGCGCATCACTCTGGAGACAAAACGGTTCGTCTTAGAATTGTACATATAATAACAAACCAAGGAGAGGCACAAGAGCTTCAAAAAGCTGTCCATTAACCTGATCAGCGTTTTCGTTGGTTGCCAAAACAATGATAGCACGTGCTTTTGAGACTGAAACCTGCCTAATAGGTGAAATATTAACTAAGTACAAGGACTGAGCTCTCTCTATTGTGCAAATGATATACGTTTATGTAACCTTCCTAAAATGGCTATGTTGACTATGACGCACCTTTTTGAGGTCGGCGAGGATAAGAGGACTGCCACTTCTGCATATAACTGATGTTCCCATGAAGTCAAATTCAAGCTTTGCTATTTCCAATTCCATTTCTTCCTTCTCTCTCTCTGCAAGTACAACCACAACACCACCTCCAACACTCTTGTTTGCAATGGCCAGCTGCTTCAAAAGCGAACCCTGCAATACATGTTCAAAGCTTGTTAGGGATTCTTTTAAACTAGGAAAATAAACAATGCATTGGGTCTGAGAGTATTTATATACCAGTTTATCACTCCACCCAAGAATGAGTATGTGATTCCTTTCGATGACCTCGCTCTTCCCTTTCCGCAGCGAATCCACCTTCTCGGATATGGCATCGGAGACGAGCCCGAGCATCATCGCAAATATTAGCATCCCTCCCGAGCTTATGGACACGGAAACGATTCTGGGTCCGATGCCCTCGGTGTCGGCGTGATTTCCTGAGTCGGCCACGAAAGTCCACGAAAGCCAGAGAGCCTCGGCAAAGCTGTTGGTGTGCACCGCGTACAACGCCAGCCCGCCGAACCCAATCAGGAACATCGTCGCGAAGAGGAGCGCGAGAAGTTTCGCGTACGGATACACGGAGAAACACACGTCCACCGTGTACGCGATTCTCTTCTTCAGAGGAACCTCTTCTTTCTTGTTCCTCTTCCTCTTCGAGAAGCTGATTATTTGAGGGAGATAATCAAGGTATTTGTACAGCAAAAATGGCATCATCAGTGTCCCAATCACAGTGTACAAAGCAACTATCCTAATATCAGCAATCTCTTCGCTTTGCAAGTCCTCCGAGCTCAGAGCACTGAAACTACCATTGTTGTTGCTACACGATCTACGAAGAAAAGCATTCTCTTCCTGGAAAGGATTAAAAAGTTCACATTAGACTAAGCAATGAAATTCAGCATTGGTGGTGTGCTATACCTCAAGTTTAGAAACTCTTCTGTGCAATTGTTGTCCATATGCTACAGATAATATACAAATAAGTAAAATCTGCAATGCACCGAATCGTCAGTCCTGTGAAGCAACGAAGAACCAGAAACAAAATGAGATTTTACAGTGAGATGACTGACCAGGAAATTAGGTTTCCAGATAACTCTGGCCACATCATGAATCAAGGCAGTACATAGCTTCTTCCCCGCCGGAGCCTCGTCGGCCTTGGATTCCGAGGGCGGCGGCGCCGGGGAACCGAGGCGCGTGGTACTGACGCGCGTGTGCGCGTGGGGGGCGATGAAGGAAGGATAGAACCAGTGGCGGTAGGTCGTATGATCGTCGTCGGGGAGATCCGACGGCGGCTGAGGAGGAAGAGTGAAGTTCCGCCGCATGGCGGAGAATTTCTGGTCGGAGGCGTCGCTGGTGATGGTGTCCCGAAGCGGCGGAGATGATGTCCCGGCGATGTCGCCGGAGCTCCGAGCGTGAAGCATGGCTGAGCCTGTTGAGAAGGGAATGTGTTGTTGGTTCCGTCGGGTGATATTATTTTTCCATAATTTGGCGAAGTGAAATATGCATTTATGAGCTCGATTGATAGGTAGCTTGAGATGAAATCTGAACCGTTAATGTAATATAATGGTGGACGTTGGTGAACGTTTAATCGGTTGTTTTTGCAGTAATGTTTGAGGAGGTAGGCATTAAAATAATGATGTAATGTGAGGCAAGTGGGAATCGCAATCACATTAGCCGCCACCACTGACACTGAGATATATATATTCGTTTTGCTTTTTTGCTAAATTTAGATGCACGTGAAATCCAATATGTGTGTGTGTTCTGATTGGCCACTTCGCATCACTGTATCCATCTACGATCTACCACCGTATATATTCCTTTCCCGTTGATTCTGTAATATTGTTAGCCTGCTGGTTAATGAAGAAACAACGTTACTTGCAATGCACGCTTGAGGTATTAACGATGATCTAAACGCCAGGTTTGTGAATCTGTGATGCCGTTTTTTCAGTGTCCAATAAAAAGGGAAATGTAGGACCCGAGAACCAAGCAAGACGATGATGCATTTGAAACCAAAAGTAAGTCTCATGTTGCGTGGTTTGGTTGTGGCAGCAAATAATAATAAATAAACAAAAAGATGCGAATAGATTTGTCCCGTTGGAAAAAGGCTCAAAATCAGAAATCACATGCACCTCTCTCGATCCCCTCGCGGTATATACATGTGTTTCATTTCATCTGCTCTTAATTATATATGATTTAACAACTTGGACTGAGGATTAAAGAAATGAAAGTTATATCAGCGATTTGGGATGGGGATGGGAATGGGAATTGGAATGCCTCCAAAGGAAAGCAAGAGAGCTGCCCATGATGTTCATGATGACGGCGGACATGGCCGGAGGCAACGCCACCATCGTCGACGTGAAGTGCGACGCCGCCAGCACCACCCCCAGCGACGAGTTCTGCATCCCCACCTGGTCAACCACAAAGTCAACTCAACTCTTTCTACGTACATGTATGCACGGATGAATCAATCGGATTTACCTCGATGGATATGGCTCGGCGCTGCTTCTCCTTGAACCCGCACACAGCCGCCGATACGTATCTACACATGCACATTCACAATCATCATGATCACGATCACGACACACACACGAATGGAATGGATACGAACTAGAGACAGGACGATCACCCGACGAAGAAGCCGGCAAAGTGTAAGAGCAGCACGGAGAGCACGACCGCGCCCGCTTCTCCCGATAAGACGGCCCGGACGCGACTCACCGCAGACACGTCCGAAGCGAGTGCGACGGAGGATTTGAGGCGGACGACGTTCTCGGACAAAACGCTGGAGGCGACGAGCGAGGCGGCCAAGACGGCAAAGAGCGGGGCAAAAGGGGCGGCGGTTTTGACTGCTCGAGGGAAGGCTCTCTGAATGAAGGAGCCGAGGAGAACGGGGCCCACGACCACCTGGAGGGTGCTGAGGGAGAGCTTGAGGGCGTCCACGGGGACGTAGGTGCCCGCCAGCAGCGTCGTGAGGAGAGGGGTGAGAGCCACGGCCGCGAGAGTGGTGCACAGAGTCATCACGATGGACAGAGCCACGTCACCTCCGGCGATCAGCGTCACCACATTCGAGGCCGTCCCGCCAGGGCAGCACCCCAGCAGGATCAGCCCCACCGACAGAGCCGGCGACAGTCCCAGCGCTCGGCTTATCACCGCTGCAAAGGCCGGCATGATCGTGTACTGAGCCACGCAGCCGAACAATATCTGACCACAACACAGCCAATACGAACTAATTGGTTAACGAATGAGTCTAAATATTTTGCTAATTTTAATTTTAGGTAAATAAATAGAGGAAGAGTGGGAGTACAGAGAGGGGTTTTTGGGAAAAGAGGGAAAGCAAGTCGGAGAGGTCCAAAGTGATGCCCATTGAGAGCATTATGAAGGCGAGAGAGACGCTGTAGGAAGTGGGACCGGCCTTGACGAACCACGCGAAAGTGGAGGGCTTCGCACACGCAACCACGCCTCCGACGGTGACGTAGAAAGGGTAAAGGCTCGCCAATGTCGACAACCATCCGCTCTCCTCCGCCGCCGCTGAGTTCCCGTTTCCCGTCACCGCCCTGGCCGAGTTCGTCAGCTTCAGCCGCGAAAAGTCGGTGGCTTTTTTGAAAAGCGGTGTCTGAGGTGGTGAATGAGTGAAGCGGCTGCGCTGGGTTTTCGAGCAAGTCTCGAAACCACGACACATCGTGAGCCTTAAAGGGATTGACATCGCCTTCTTCTTTTTTTTCTTTTGTTGCTACTTCGATTATCTGGTTTTTTTTTTTTTTCTTGATCGGCTACAGATTCCGGTCAATCGAGTCTGCGTACATATGTTGCAGTGATGATTGATAAATGGAGTGGGATGCGAATCACGATCCCATTTTTTATTTTTATTTTTTATTTCCATTTTTTAACATTATTTAAATCAACTCGCTATTTAAAGATATTTTGAAGGTGATAGTGTTTATTGTATTATTTTCTTTGAGGATGATTGATCAGAAGCGACTATAGCCTAAGAAAGATCAGAGAGGCTGGTACCTTACCTCATATGATCAATCAAGAGATCTGTAATGAAAATGAAAAGCAAAAGACATGCAAAATTAAAACAAAAGTGAAAAGATCAATTCAGACATGTAATTCTATATCTTAACCTGTCAAGAACTTCTTTGAACTCTTTCAATTTCAATCGAGAAATTGACCGTTCTACCATCATTTATAACTCATTTACCATTTTTCATCAAAATCATAATTTGGACAATTTTTCTAATAAGTTAAATCTACAAATACTCATTTTCCCTCGTTCTACTTTTTCCTTTATTTCTCTCATTCGCTTGGCGTCGTCGAGCTGGCCTTGTTCTTGCTTCAAAACTGAAACCAAAAAACCTAATTCAACAAATAATGTCCAAACTCGTTTTTTTAGGTGTCGTTGCTCTTGGTGGTCGTTTTGCCTGGTTTTGGTCTATTCATTTGCTACATTGGTGGGAATTTTGATGGCACATGGGGCAGTTTATGAATCATGTCTTTTTTTGACATTTATGTCAACAAATCAATAAACTTTCAGTGTTGTTATTTATTGACATATATATGTGAACAAATTGTATCAATTATTGACATATATGTCAACAAATCGTCAAACAAACCCAGATTCTTTATTAAAAAAAATCCCCCAAATTTCTTGATATATGCGAGAGAGAGAAAAAAAAGTTTTAAAAAAAGTAAATATTTGTCATTTTACTAGTATATTTGTCCAAATTATGATTTTGGTGAAAAATGAGAAATGGATTATCAAATGATAATAGAATGGTCAATTTCTCATTTCAATCATCCTAAATAAGTAAGAAGTACTGCCATATAACATCCATGAGCTCGGTTTCCATCGTCAACCTCAAGAAAAATGTTCAAGGAACTCCAAACATGACAAGAGACATGCGAATACCTGTCCCGCGAAATTCCAACATTTTTTTTTTAACAAAAAACTCAAAATTCTTAATCCAAAAGATGACGAGCTCATATTTGAGACACAAAAACCTCCCTAAGATAGTGGACCTAAAAACAATATCTAAATACAAATGACTCATACAAACAACGGTCATATAGAAACCACGTGAGAGGAAACCGGGAAGTTTTCCCTTCCAGGAACTTCTTTTCAAAGTCCTTCTCGGTTCCTCTCGCCCTTGGTCAGAACACTCTACTCCTAACTTATCCGATAAGGGGTTAACACCGTCCGCGTCGACGTACGAGAAACTTGTTTATGACTAAATTGTATCCTTGTAGAAGTAAAAGAGTTTTGCTGGTACAAGCTTTTTCTCTCGTAGTTTCTAAGCTTCGAGGTAGAATTTTGATTTGGTGGAGGTTCGAGTTTGAGATTTTCAAGATCTTCTAAATTTAAATTGGTTGTATCAAATTTTGGTCATTTCGATATTTAGCATTTATTTTGTCTAGTCGTTTAGGAGAATCAAGTTGAGGGCATATATGTCTTTAAATAGACTTGTATAATGGTTTCATATGGCTACCCCTGACTTTTTACTTTTAGTTGAGACATCCTTGATTATTATTCAATGATAGGTCATTTCGCTTATTCTATGCTTCCGAGTCCTCTCCTCTCTAGTTCTAATTAATTTCTAGTAAAAAATCACATTATGTCGACTCCTTGTGGAAAGAATTCAGTAAAAAAAAAATTAATATTATGAAATTGAAAAAATAGCTATAGTGGGGTTTTGTACAAAAGTAATAAAAAGAAATGAATTTATTTAGGAAAAAGGGCGGGACTTCGAGGATATCCAATGCCGTGGCGAGTGGTCGGAAATGTAAGAAAGACGAGACTGCAGAGAAGGCCAAGGCCGAGTGGGGCGATCCCCAGCACCTCTCGAACCGCGCTCTCCGGGTTCGGGTACAGACACGTCACCACGTTCCGGTCGCGCACAGCCACCACCGCGAACACCACCGCCGACAGCACCGCGTGGATGCAGTCCACCACCGCGATCCGGAACGGCGCCAGGTCCGGCACGACGGCGCGCGGGGGCGGGCGCTCGAACAGGAGGAGGCCGCGGAAGGTGGCGAGGCCGTAGTAGACTCGGCCGTCGGAGGCGGCCACGGAGTCGGTGAAGGAGGCCACGAAGCACGACAAGCACAGCACGCCCAGCAGAACCACCGTCAGCGCTCTCGTGGCCGCGTCGCACTCTCCGTTCTTCGTGAAGATCGGAGTCAGGATCTGGAACGCCACCAGCGTCCCCGTCGGGAGCACCTTCGCCAGGTTCGCCGTCGTCGCCAGCGCCGCCGACATCGCCGACGCCGGTGGTGCCGCCGGTAACGGTTTCTCTTCAGCTTCGTCCTTTGCTGGTGTTGCTGCTCTTGTTCTCACGCTCATCGCTTGTTGTTGGGCCATCTTTCTTTTGTTTTGCTTATTATTGGACTGGTTGATGTGTTTTTATATATGGATGACTCTGAGACTTGAGGTTTTGGCAAGTGTGACGAGTTCAATGTTTGTTTGGTTCAACTTCAAAGGCGTGTAAGTAATGAGAATATTCAGAAACCAAAAGAAGCGTAGAATGGAAGTGATCAAACTTAGACAGCCTTTGTCCCTTTAAGGAAAGATAACCAATGACAAGGCTATTATTCGGCGGCAATAAGCCTTACCTAATCATTATTATTAAATTAAATTATTATTCTGTTAATGAATCGGTTGCCCAATTCCTTAACTACTTGTTTGTGCATTCTAAATTAGGATGCCACTCGTAGTTTCTGAGAAGGGGAGGGGATCGATATATATGGTCTTCAAATTAGTATATTTATTATTCAAACTAAATCGCATAACCATTTCTATACTCTAAAGTTATAATTCCGTCCTAATCACTCAAGTTTTAAATCATTTTTCAATAATTTTGAGACATTTGGTAAGATTATACTCGCTTTGGCATGTTTTAAAACAAAAGTTAATCCAAATATTATCATCTTTCTCTCTTTTTTCGTATGAAACCAAATACTATTAAATTATTATTTTGAAATATGTTTTCTTTTACGTATTAATTCAATAATAAACGTGAAAATGATCTAAGAACATGTGCAAACGCGTACACATAGAGAATGAATGTGTTTGATTTGGGCTTACAGCGGATTCGGGCCAATGTCAAGAGGCCCAGATGAAGGCAACGATTTATGACATTCCCTACTATACCATCTTCTCATAAAATTATTCGAAAACCAAAGTTAAATACCAACGAAACGTCAAACGAAACTTCGAAACTATAATCTTTCAGGTAAATCTTCGACTTTGCTCTTCGATTCAAATTATTTTATTATAACTTAGTTCCCTCGCTTTTCTCAACCAATAAGCTAATCTCGTCTTGCTCTTTCTGAACGTTCGCTGGCAATTTTATATCTTGATTTTAGGTCTAAGATATTCGAATCGAAGTATTGATTTTTGTTTTACGCTTTACGATACGTTTGATTCGTTTTCAAAGTTCTTTTCCACCGAAATTAGTGTAAAGACTCTCTTGGACTCCTTTAAATAATCGATCTTCGTTTCTGTTCTTTGGGTTTTGCGTCGGTATATTTGTTCGACGCCTAAAAGGCTTGGTATTCGATTTTAGATCGATATAGATTCAACTAGCTCACTTTGGTTTTGTATGCAGAGAGAGAGGTGAAGGAAGGAAAGTCTGGAAGTTGACTTTAAAGATGAAACGCAAGCGAAAGCACAAGAAAGAAAAGAGTAAAGGAGGTTCTGGTTCTGGTTCTGGGTCTGGTTCTGGGTCGGGTGCGAAAGCTTTTGAGAAGGATGACGAGAGAAACGGTTCCGGGATGGAGATCGACAACGACACCCCTTCCTCGACCGGCACCGAGAAGCCGCTCGCTCGCGTCACCGTGAAGCTCAAGACTCCAAAAGTAATGGAGTCCCAGCTCACTTCCGAGAGTGACACGGATAAGAGTATCCAGAAAATGGGTTCCGAAACACAGGCCAAGAACGAAGACAGTGCCAATTCGTTGCCCGAAACCAAGAAAGCCCCGAGCATTAAGATTAAGTCGTCTTCTAAGGTTTCGGTACCGATGAAAGATCAAAAGACGCCTCCTTTTCAGCGACTCGACAAACAAGAATTAGAGACCGCCCTTTTGGTTTGTTTCCTCTCTAACCAAACCGAATTCTTATGATCACGTGAATCTCGGTCCCTAATACTTGTGTTCCCAGGTGATTAAGAAGATCATGAAAATGGAAGCGGCAGAGCCCTTCAATGTACCCGTGAACCCTGTTGCTCTAGGAATCCCCGTGAGTTTTAAGCAAATAAATAGTGACTGATTTTTAGTAGTTGACCTCCTTTTTAAGATGTTCTCATTGATGTTGTTGTGAAACCAGGATTATTTCGACGTGATAGACACGCCGATGGATTTCGGAACGATATGTAACAATCTTGAGAACGGTGCTAAGTATGCAAATTCAGAGGATGTGTATAAAGATGTGCAGTACATATGGGACAACTGCTATAAATACAACAGCAAGGGTGACTACATTTTGGACCTTATGAAACGCGTGAAGAAGAACTTTATGAAGTATTGGACCACGGCTGGGTTATATTCTGAGCAACTCATACCAGGAACTACCAATGGTATGTACACCTTGCTTCTCTCACACACATGGCTTTTCGAATCAAAGATTCTAGTGTTTCCTTCGACAGCCATCTCAGCAGGTGAAGTGTATTTTTTTTTGTAACCAGGTGTTGAGAGCAGTCAAGAGAAGATTGCATCAACAAGTCAGATCAAAGTATATGTGAAAGGTGGTCTGTCCAAAAAGTCTTCTAAGAAGGGTCATGGGTATGGCTCTTGACCTTACTATCTCTCAACATGATCTGTCTCTTACTATTTATTAAGTGCCGATTCGTGAATTGTACTTTGTGGTGTAGTAAATTTGTCATGGAATTTGTTTGGAAGTAAAAAGTTGATATCAAGCAATGTCTCCTAACTTGACCGTGTTCTATTTTAACTTTTGGGTGTGTGAAATAATATTATTATACATGTGAAATTGTTTTGTTCAGAAGGCGGCATAAATCAGATTGTTTATGTGCAATATGTGTTCTAAAGAGGCGTAGAAGGGAGCGCGAGGCAAATTCCAAAATCACTCATGGCCCCATCGGAGTGAGTGATTAATTATAGTTATCAATCTGTTTATGTGCAATGTGTCTTTCTTTTCTTCGGATTATTCAAGTAATTCTTATCACTCTCTCTTAGGAATCTTCGGCTGCGGAGAGCCCCTCTGGCGGCAACTCGACGTCGGATATGGATGAATCCGCAGCAGACCCAAACGATATGAAAATGGAGGGATCGAAGCAGGGCAGTCAGGGTTCAGAAGAGGATCACGAAGAAGACGAGACCGAGGAATTGAATGGTAAAGACAAGGGTGAAGCAACCGAGCAAGTTGACGCAAACAAACAAGAACAAGGAATCCAATCCGATCCTCAACAACCGAAGCATAACATGGTATGTTCCTTTTCAGGGGGTTGAGAAATATAGATGCAAAATGTTTTGCTTATATATTATTTTTGTTTTTGCAGGGGTCGGAAGAAAAAGGTCCAAAAGTAAAAGCGAGGGAGATAAAAGTAAAAGAAAATCCGATGTTGATGGAATTATGCGGAACTCTATTCCCTGCCGTCAGCACGAAGAAGTCGATATGGAGTGGGCGTCATTCTTTGATTCAGAAGCATCAGAGGAGTGAGACAAGTATTTGCACTTCTATTCGATCCGCCATTGATATGCTGAAGCTGCAACAACACCCAAACTAACACACACCATTCTTACATGCCTTTTTTTTCCCTCTCTTTTCTCTCTTCTGTTGTACAGAAACACTCCAACAAATATATTTTATTTAAACGACATCTCTATGATTAGATTTGCCAGTGCTTTCATCTATTTATGTCCTTGATACGCGGTTTTAGCATCAATTATAAGTTTTAAATATGTATACAAAAATGTGATATCGTATACTTTGATGAAAAAAATATATTATAATATATATTTTTGAGAAAATATACAAATTATCTTAAATAAATAAATTTATTATGATTGTTATGATTAATCATTTGGTGTTTGACCGGTAGATCTCCCATTGAACAATCCCACACCATGAGTCCTTAATGCAATGAAGAGCACCCAGCCCTTCCCTTGAATCATGAACGGTAACACTTTCTCTTGAAGAAATTGGAAGGAAAGCTAGTTACTCACTAGTGGTGTACTATCGCCCATCAATGACTGATCAAAGTGATTTTTTCACCCAATTTAGGCTCTAGATCTGCAAAATTTTCACCAAGATTTATAGAACGGTTTGGTATCATGTGAAAATATAACGTGAGATCGAGATTTTATAGAGTTACTGGTTCGATACCATTCGCAAGTTGCCGTATTTTGAATGCTGGTTCTATACAAACTAAAATACAATTGTCATGAAAAAAACTTCTTTTTTATTAAACCTTAGAAAAGGCAAACACACCCATGGTAAAAAAAAAAAAAAAAAAAAAAAAAAAAAAAAAAAAAAAAAAAAAGAGTAGAAACAATATGAAAGTGAAAATGGGGTGGTTAACAATAAGTGAAAATGGGGTGGTTAACAATAAGTAAAAATGGGGATCAAGTTGTTTCGGTTGATAAACACGGATCATCATACTTGACTTGTGCGAGATATAGACCGCACGCTGGTGCCATCGCACTAGCTGCCGTTACTGTCTTTGCCTTCAGAATTCTTTCCACTGCAAAGTTTATGTAAAAAACAAAACAAGCATATGAACAAAATACTCATTATAATCATAATAGAAAAAGACCAAGATTATTTAGTCAACGCACCGTCTGATACTGTTAAAACCCCGGTCCCTGCCGCTTTGATTACGCCAACAAGCAACCTGACCTGATTAGTTCGTTGACAGCGACATTTACAAGAGACAGGTTTCAATTATCTCGTCACTAACAGATATTTTCAAAATGAAGAGTGGAGAGACGCTTATAAGTGCAGAATCGGAACCTGGTGATAAAGAAAAGAGCGTGCTCGTGCCGTCACAACAAAGCAACGATGCTTTCTCCGTACTCCGAACTCTAACGATCCCGCTTTCTCAGCTTCCGGATTTTGTTGTCTCTCGGATAAACTAGGGAAATAAGGACAAGGCGGAACCTCGGTAACATTAAGTTCATCTAACGTTCTCACCGGGGATTTGGCCTGCAAACAGCGACACATTCATACATATATATATATATATATATATATATATATATATATATATATATATATATATATATATGGTTGAGATTGAGACTGAAAGAAAGCATTGAAGCGGAGAGAACCTGGCAACCAGAAGCTCGGAAGGAACTAAAATCATGGGAGCCAATAAGGACTTGACAAGCGGCGTGCATTGCGTGAAGATCGAGGTCGTCTTCGAGGTGCCACGCCCGATCTTTCTCAAAGCTCGATACACCCTCTCCTCCACACACTATGCGATAATAATACCTAACCAGACAACCTCTTTAGCGATCGTGGACAAAAAAAAAAAGGGAAAAAGGGCTGGGAAGGATTCACCAACGTTCGCTCTAGGGCTTTATATCTGGCATGAAAGCCACACGGAACGCTGCGAACATCCACCACCGCTATGTCGCCGCCTTCTTTCTTCTGAACATTATGACAAGTGAAAAGAGCGTCACGCAAAGACTAAAGCTTGGATCTTTCTTTCTTTCTTTCTAGCTTTCTTTACATTGATAGAATAGTGACCTGTAAGAAATGGTTGAGAGCGTTTTTGACGACGGCGGGTTCGTGAGGCGGAAGCACTTCGCCGGGGCGGCGTTTGCTGATGCGCTCAACGTCGGCGTGGCACACATTCGACAGGGCATGGACTCCGGCGTCCTGAAACACACCCTCAATCGTAACCACAATCCCGAAATTGATCGATAAATGGAATACTTACTGTTCGACTTGAGCAGAGAACCGGGACTGGGTGGCCGATGAATTTGGTGAAAGCGTCCTGAAGAACTCCAACGACAGTGCGGACATTGGGCTGCTGCTGAGAGCCGGAGAATCGGGTGCCAATGTACTCCAAAGCCAACAGATATCGCTGAACTCTAGGGTTAGGGTTCATATCTTCTTCTTCTTCTTCTTCTTCTTCTTCTTCGTGAGTGGTCTTAGCAACCTTGGTTGGCCTGTCGCCTGATTCCTCTCCCATCGCCGCCACCCAAGCACTGCTTCCCAGACCTTACTTTTTACTTCGCCTTTCAATTGACAAAGTTTTGAAAAAAAAAATGTCTTAAACAAAAAAAATTTGTTTTATTTTGAACGCGTCCTAAATTAAAAGCAAAAAATTGTTACACCAAAATTATTTTTATTGCCTACAACATTAATGCATCCATTTTTTTTCCATTAATTAAATTATTCAGGAATATATTATTTATCATTACTAACATATTTTAAGCATGTCTCAATCGTGTTTCAGGAGTACATTCCAAGCAGACCATGAATAGGTTTCAGCAAATGAACCACAATAATTAGTCATGACTCATACCACCATGCGGAAGGGGACGACGGTGATGGTCATTTGGGTACAAATCAAATGTACCAACCTTCTCACTTAACTCAACTCCAGGTTTTGTTTATCCTTCTCAACTGGATTTGCACTCAATTATGCTACGAAATGAAAGTGATCCTGTGTTTTTTTTAAATAAAAAAAAAAGAATAGTCTATCATTATCCTAATTATTCTTTAGTTAAGAAGTTGACGTCCGTTTGTAGCTTGCACTGATGATGAAATCTTTGAGAAGACAAAAAAACAAACTAGAGCCATTAACAACACCAAATTCCAATCACTACTAACCACGTTCAATTGCGCCAACTAATACCAAAACGACCCCAAAGATGAGAGAAAAAAAAAAACAAAAAAACATACGGTGTCTTTTAATGAAAAGATGAAAGACAGGCAACTACAAAGCACCACCAAGTAAAGAAAAAAAAATTAAAAATTAAAAATAAAAGACTATCACTAGTGATCCTTCCTCTGCACAATCGCTCTCTTCACTTCAGGCACTGCTATTGTTCAGGGACAGATTTTTGGTGAGGTTGATGAGTGATGCTGATTCAAGTTCCATTTTCCTCTCATGCTTCTGCAAAATAATTACACCCCCTTAAGAATCTCAATCTCTCAAGTAAAGCTATGATATTCAAATCATAATACTTACGTCACTTTCGTGGTACATGGTTTCAACCTTCAGCGTAGCGGGCTTCAAGCTTCTCTTCGCGTTAAGTGACTTCTCTCGGTTCTCATAGAAACCAAAATCATCCAACAATGATGTCTTTTCTGTGTAACTCTTGAATATGTTCAACATCTCAACTCCTTGCTTCAGCCCAACCTGCAAAGAAAGCATTACCAAAACATGTCAGAAGCGCACTAATCACATCTTAGGAGTGCTAATCACATGTCAGAAAGCATTATAGTACCTCCTGGGTGTCCCGTGTAAAAGTCACGGACTTGTTCTCGTTGTTTTCCAGAATGATGTGCCTCAACTGAGAGTTGGGCACGTCCTTCACAATGTGCCATGCGACCGGGAAAAACCCATTCCACTTGTCAACTTGCCAGAATTCCATGTCCTTGTCGAAATCGACTTGCCCGATCATCTCCGCTACTCCGACAAACTGACCACTTCCATTTACCTGACAAAGAAAGATAACTAGTCAGCATTCCCACGGAAGAAAACTCGTGAGATATTCAAGACATCGAAAACCAAACACTCACCGAGAAGAAAAGGAAGATCGGGCAGATTGGATCCTTGTCACGGAAAGCAGCATCGAGTTTCTTGTTGCCGTTCGGGGTGCTAGCCCAAACATTGTATTTAATACACTTGTGAATGTCATCCTCGCTGTATGATTTGATAACGTAGAACTTGGCCTTTTCGAGGTCTGTTCGGAAGTCTGGAAGATTATATTGCTCTCGGCGCACAGAAAACAGCCCAACCTCTTCCTTCTCGGCAGGCGAATCTGAAAGAGCCCTGCGAGACCTTGGACCGCGCGTCAGTTCAGCAGAAGCTTCGAAATCCACACTCCTCTCCTTGATGGGCTTAAATCTGTCGTTCCCGTTCCATACTCTCGCGCTGTAAGGCTTGTAAGCTGAGTAACCGCTTTGGGGAAACAGATTCTGCTTCTGACTTGTAAATGTCGGCAACTGTCCAACTTGGGAGTATCCCTTTAAGAGGCCAGATGAGTAATCAGACCCCAAATGAGAAGCCTGTCAAATATTCATGCACAACAAAATCAATATCAGAATACAGATACAGCCTTTTTCACATTATTATCCAATAACAGGAAGATGATAGTTGGACATTATACCTTGTTTAATGATTTGATAGGTTGGGTACTCATGAGAGGTTTGGAAAATTTTCCGTTCATGCTCCCGTTAGCTTTTGTAGGGTTGAGCGATTTTGCTAAAGCAGGTGAACGGAGAGCCGACTTTCCATTGAGAAAACTGTTATATGTTCCATTAGAAGGAACATCCCTAACAAACGATGCCTGGTCCCATGAATAGCAAGACAAAGCTTCTGAACCATAAGAAACGGGTTGCTGGGGATATCCAGCTGAAGAATAATATTGTTGTGGGCCAATACCTTGCTGTCCATCCACTCCCATAACAGCACCGCCTGAAGCGTATGGGCCGTAGCCAGGAACATAGTAATACATTGATCCATTATCCGACTGCACGCCCTGCAAAGTAAACACGATCAGAAACCATGGTACACCTAAAACGAATGTCTAATCCAAAAGTCATCAAATATATAGTGCTAGAGAGTTAACCGTGTTGGATCCAGTAGAATTATAATAACCAAGCTCTTCCACTGGTGCATAAGATCCA
This sequence comes from Urtica dioica subsp. dioica, assembly GCF_054948205.1. NCBI lineage: Eukaryota > Viridiplantae > Streptophyta > Magnoliopsida > Rosales > Urticaceae > Urtica > Urtica dioica. The sequence goes on from NC_142766.1 coordinate 23,816,681, forward strand.
TTATACCCTGTGTAAAAACCAAGAACACATGTACAATGAGATACAAATAACAATCGTGAGAGTACAATTGTTATAGATCTAAATCCAACTCAAAGGGTTCTTCAACTAATAGGAGGGAGGTATCATTTAACTTGAGGTTGACTACACGGAATTCACAAATCAGAACTACTACAGCCTTATTTTTTTGTAAAGAGACAAAGGACTAGAACTGAAACAACTTACGACACGTTATAATTATTATATAGATTATGTTTGTCATCTAACCTTGAAAATAATAGTTGTAGCTAGAAGGCTGATACGAAACACCATGCACTCCAACTGACCCTTGATCAGTCTCACCTTTCTTGCCAGAGGAAAGACCCTTTGGAGTAGCTTTGGAGGAGTTCAATTCAGATGGTATTCCATCTGTACCAGAGGCCTATGTAAATAAGATATGAATATAATTGTTTAGCGGCCAGTGAGATGATCCCAACAAAAGTTGCATAAACTAACTCAAGTGTCAATCTGAGAATATTACCACTTCTTGCTTAGCGAGGCCGGTAATAGTGTCCGACTTGTACACTGCAGAAACAGGTTCAGCGGAATTACAAAGTTCAGAAAGGAAGCATGTTGAAAACGATATACATCATACATCAGCTAATACAAATAAGTTGACCCACCCGAGAAGATATTAAAAAAAAAAAAAGAAGTTAAAAACATATTTGATAGTAACAAGACTCTGGAGTCGACAGAGCATATAACGATTTCAAACAACAGCATCAATGAGAACAACTATTGTTATGCAGACTGTACAAGTATTTATTCGCACATATAAGTAAAATTTAGGAAACAATGAAACGACTAATTCAGCCAATTATACCAGAAAGAAATTGAGACGATGGAGCAAAAGAAATTAAAGAATACCATTGTCGATTTTCTTTTCGCCCGCCATAACCAGCAACACGCTCAGCTCACTTTACGTGGACATGAAACAAAGAACACAATTTAAAAGCATATACATACATACATACATAAATGTATTATAAAATGATGGATTCAACCTATATATAGTGTGAGTAATTCCACAATGAATAATAAATCCAGAAAACTTAGGCGTTAAGGACTTGCATTAGAATACACATTTACATCACTTTCAACCCATTAAATAAAATCATTGATGTATAAGGAGCAGCTAGCTCACAATAGCACAGCCACATAATTTGGTATTCCAAAAAAACAAAACTCTCTCTTTCGGACAGTGACTTATGGAAAATTAATACATAGAAAAGAAAAGTCAGGCACTCGGAAAAATAATATCTGAATTCTAATAATTGCATATGAAGTTTGGTTAAAACGACTTGGCGGCATAATAAGATTCCACAGCAACCCTGGCACCTCAAGAACCTAAAAACCCTAGACTATTTTTCGTTCTTGAATCAAGAAACTAAATAATGAAATACATAATTTCATAACAAAAGTAATAACGAACTAGTAAGGTGAAGTTCAATCTGTATAGCTCGAAGATCCCAACAGGTTTCGCAGATTCAAAACCAAAGCGTAAACATATACCGAATAAAAAGATTTGGAAATAGTCATGAATAAAAGACAGACCTGTAAAGAAGAGCGATTACAGATCGAAGCGACCTGAAACGATCTGGATAGATCGGAAAACCGCTTTTTGAATTCGAAAAGCGGTTTTCCAGAGAGCGAGGGTTTTAGGACTGAAGAGTCGAGAGGAGGAAGAAAGAGAAGCGTAGAAATGAGCTTGTTGGTGTTAAATATATTGATCTTACGGTTCAGATTTATTCCTTCTTTACTCAGTAGAGAAAACAGACCGTCCGATTTAGGAGCGAAAGTTATTAACCGTTCATATGCTTAGATTACTTTTGAGCTATTTATATAGCACGCATTATGCTTTTTTGGATTCTAAAGATATTTATAAGACAAAAATATCTCAGGCTATTTTTTTTCTTGTCAATGTGTTAGAAAAAGGAGAAAAAATTGTATGAATATCCATTATCCAATTGAATATGAATACTGGAATCGACTAATTTTATTCTAATATATAAGGTCACATTTCAAGAGGTCAAACTCGACGATTCAAATAATAAGAATGACGAGTTCAATATAATCAGAGTAATAGCGAATAATAAAAAGGAAAAAGAATGTGCATTTCTTCTCAGAATGAATTAATTTATAAGGACGAGTTGCGCAATCTTCTAAGACACGTGTTGTCGTCTTCGTCATTAATCCTATCTTGCCGTGCCACGCCATGCTCCTTGGTTAAAACGGGCCAAGAGGAATTTGTCACTTTGCGCTAACATTGACTTCTAATTGTCGTGTTTATACATATTTTATAGAGTAATTAAGCTAAATAACCTCCTGAAAATAAACAATTTATTAGGAATTTGTCACTTTGCGCTAACATTGACTTCTAATTGTCGTGTTTATACATATTTTATAGAGTAATTAAGCTAAATAGCCTCCTGAAAATAAACAATTTATTTTTAGCCAACATTTTGTTAATTAATGGTAAATAGTCATGAGGATTTATTTACAGTCAAATTAGGACGCGTCTGCCCTTTTGTTATTCCCGACCATATTGAGATATAGCGCATTTACACATAAAAAATGCTCGCGAAAATCGAGGAGGTAATTAAAACCGTATAGCTGCGTTCACACTTCACGCAACCGCCCTCATTTATTGTTTTTCAAAAAAAAAAAAGAAGAACAAAAAAAAAACGCGACCAAAACCAACACACCAAATCCCACATGAAGAAAACATCGCAACCTAGGATGCTGAGGAAGTCGGAGACGTCGGGGCAGGCGGCGAAGCCCTCGAGGGGTCTGCGGCGGCGGTGGGGAGGAGGGAGGAGCGGTGGGCGTCCCAGTCGCAGTCATGGCAGAGGACCGACGCCTCGTCGGAGCAGAAGATCGACGCCGGAGGGCCGCCGCAGGAGTCGCAGAGGAGGGACTGAGTGTGACGACCGAAGAGGGTGTTTGCCGAGTGCACGTGTCAGTCGCACGCAAAGCACAACTTTGCTGAGTCCGCGCGGCAGTGCAGAACCGCCGTCGCCGCGTGATTCTGATCGGAGCTTTCAGGCTATCGACGTTCCTCCTCCGCCTAAGGTGTGTGTGTGTGTTTTTTTTTTTTAATTTTGAATTTTGGTTGCTGATTTGAGTTGTGAGTTTGTTAATTCAGAATCGCAACGCCGTTCGTTAATTCAGAATCACAACGCCTCGGTGCTCTCCGAGTTTGACAGCGCTCCCATGAACTTGCCTCCCCGATCTCCCTCTGTCGCCGATCCTCGCGCAAGCCTCGAGGACGACGGAGAGCACCGAGGCGTTCTTCTACGCCCCCGCCTCGCCGGGTCCCTAAACCCGTCCAAAACCCCGAGAAACCGCCGATCCCTCGAGTCCCGGCTTAGCCTCGCCGTCCAAGCCGCGGCGCCGCAGCTAGCCATCTGGTCGAACACCAACCCCGCGCTCTCCTCGCACCCGAACTCCTCGTAGAAGCTCATCAGGCGGGTCCCGAGGGTCGGACCGTCCGCGAGGCCCAATTTCAGGCACGACCCGTGAAGAACAATTTTTTTTGTTGTTGTTGTTGTTCACATTAATAGTGTGTTCGTGTAAATAGAAAACATATTTACAGTATATTCGTGTAAATACAAGGCATATTTACAGTATATTCATTGTAAATATAAAGCATATTTACAGTATATTCACTGTAAATACAAAGCATATTTACAGTATATTCGTGTAAATAAACTGAAAAAAATTCTGGAAATATTTTAAGCACGAAAATTCTGGAAATTATGAATATATGGAAGACAAAATAATATCAATAAATGAAGAATATATTTACAGAGTTTATCCATATAAATTGCCATGAAAATAGATACTAATTACATAAAGTCAACGCTAAAAACTTCCAAAAACATAACAATAAATGGGCTATTAATTTTCAAAATCTGCAGGAAATTTCAAATTTGAAAACTTCCCTACTCGGTTTCATTATTTGATTCGAAATTTGAAAATAAAAACTGCCTAATTAAAAAAATCTGCGAATTAAATAAGGGCAAAAATGTAAACCTAATTTAATTAATAAACAACCACGTAAGCAATATGGATATTTACAGCATATTAACGAAAGGTTGGCTAAAAAAAAATTATAGTGTTTAAGATGGCTACGCAGCCAATTTCCTGTATTTTATACATAGAGATCTATCACTAAGCTTCTGATTGTCGTTTCTGCGCTGACATTAATCTTAGTCGTTTTTCTCTATTTCTATGTCGTTTATTACAGTAGATAAGGAGTTTTGTATCAACGACTGCTGTCGACTACTATAAGGAGTTTTGTATACTGACATTTGAAACTTGAGATCATTCAATATAATCTCCAGTTTTCCCTCTCTCAATTCTTTCCCTCTAAGTTAACTTCAACATTATTTGATTAATTAACACTTATATCACCGCGTGAGACAACTTCGTAGTTTAATTGGCGAAAAAGAATGAGTTCAGCATTTAAAAAGATAAACAAGAAATACCAAAGAAGGTGCAATTGATGCAAAAATTATTATTCTCTGACTATATATATATATATGTAGATATATTCTCTCTACAGGTAGTGGTAACAACAACCAACCAACCAAGAAACAAACAAATCCCTCTTCTTGTATCTAAATCTAAACCAATATAAAGGAAAGAAAGAAAGAAAAGATTTACCTTTTGGCACAACACAATAGATGTGATGTAGGAAGAAAGAAGAGATTGAAACATAATGAAAGGGGAGGGAAGGGAAGGGCGTGTGGTGTGTATATATATGGAGAAAAGCAAAAGTTGTTGTTTAATGTTTAATGTTTAATAGGGGAATGATGGGAACTCGGAGAGCATGTGAAGGACCTCCCGCATGGTGGGCCTCTGGACGCTGTTGTGTTGGATGCAGAGCGACGCCACAAACAGCAGGTGCGCCGCCTCCTCCCTGGGCACGTTGGAGAGGCGGCGGTCCAGTATTTGCACGACGGCCTCGTGTGGCCGCCCGCTGGCCACCTTGTTGCACCACTGCACTATGTCCACCCCTTCCCCGAAGTCCCCCACCGGCTTCCGCCCCGTCACCAGCTCCAGCACCACCACCCCGTAGCTGTACACGTCGCTCTTCTCGTCCACTTCCAGCGTGTACGCGTACTCTGCAAGCAACTCATCATTCAATGCCAACGGGTTCTGCTTTTGAGATGGAAAGAAACGACATACGTACCGGGGGCGATGTAGCCGTAGGAGCCGGCCACCGCGGACATGCAGTGGGAGTTGGGGCCGTGGAGGAGGAACTTGGCGAGGCCGAAGTCGGCGAGGCGGGCGTTGAAGTGGGCGTCGAGGAGGATGTTGTTGGACTTGACGTCGCGGTGGAGGATGAGGGGGGAGCAGTCGTGGTGGAGGTAGGAGAGGCCGCGGGCGGCGTCCACCGCGATCTTGTAACGGGTGCCCCACGCCAGCACCGCCCCTCCTTTCTTGTGGAGGGCCTCCCCCAGGCTGCCCTGCTTCATGTAGTCGTACACCAGCAGGTTCGTGTCCGCCGCCTTGCTGGAGCAGAACGCCAGCAGCCTCACGATGTTGCGGTGCCTGATGGACCCCAGCGTCTCTATCTCCGCCCTGAACCCCCGGTCCTGTCCCCCCACCCCCAGCGCCAGCTTCTTCACCGCCACCTCCCCGCCCCCCTCCACCCTCCCGTGGTACACCACCCCCGCCCCGCCCCGCCCTATCACCTTCCCCTCCCGCACCCACTCCACCACCTCCCCCGCCCCGAACCCCACCTTGTGGAAGCTCGTCATCTGCCACCTGTCCCCCCCGCCCCCCCTCGCCCGCGCCCTCGCCACCGCCGCCCCCGCAAACGCCATCGAGCACACAAGCAGCCCCACCACGAACACCACCTTCATCGCCTTCGCTCGCCCCTCCTCCTCCTCCTCCTCTCTCCCGCCCTCCCACGCGTTCCCCGCAAACGCCGTGGCGTTGAACAGCGCAAACTGCCCCCCTTCCGGAACTCTCCCCGTGAAGTTGTTGAACGAGAAGTCGGCGGTGGTCAGGCTCCTCATCCCCCCGATCTCCTGGGGGATGGCCCCCTCCAGCAGGTTCCGGGACAGGTTCAGGTAGTTGAGTATCCTGGCCTGCGATATCGCCGCCGGCACCGCCCCCGTCAGCTTGTTCTGGCTCATGTCCAAGTACGTCAGGCGGCCGCACCCGCCGATCTCCGGGGGGATCTCCCCGGACAGCGCGTTTCTGCTCAGGTCCAGCTTCAGCACTTGGCCCAGCCGCCCCACCGCCGCCGGCACTGCCCCGCTGAACTTGTTCCCGGCCAGCAGCAGCGTCTGTACGTGCGACAAGTTGCCGATGGAGTCGGGGAGGCTCCCGGCGAGCTGGTTGTTGGAGAGGTTGAGCTCGGCCAGCTTGGGTGGGGAAGCGGAGGAAGGGTCGGGGTTGTCGGGGAGAGGGCCGGAGAGGTAGTTGTCCTGAAGCTCGGCGAGGTTGAGGAGCGGCAAGTAGAGGAGGGGCGGGGGGATGGTGCCGTTGAGGTAGTTCTGTCCGAGCCTGAGCCTGGTGAGAGAGGTGCAGCGGCCCAGGGCGTCGGGGATGGGGCCCAGCAGGAAGTTGCGCAGCAGGATCAGAGTGCGCAGGCGGCCGGAGCTGCACAGCCCCGCCGGGATCGCCCCCGTCAGCTTGTTGGAAGACAGGTCCAGGACTTGGAGCTTCCCGCTCTCTCCCAGCCTCGCCGGAATCACCCCCGTGAAGTTGTTCTTCCACAGCCCCAGCGTGTCTAGCTCCACCAGCTCCGTTGCCACGAAATCCGGCACCGACCCGTGGAGCCGGTTCATGAACAGGTTCAGCAGTCTCAGGCGCTTCAGGCTCCCGAACTCCGCCGGGATTTGGCCCGTCAGCGCGTTGATGGACAGGTCTAGGTTCACCAGGTTCGTCAAGTTTCCGAGCCGTTTGGGAATCGAACCGGAGAGAAGGTTGGCGTGGAGGTAAAGAGTGTCCAGAGACTTCAAGTCGCCAAGCTCCGGCGGGATTTGGCCATCCAATTCGCAGTTGGAAAGATCCATGTGAACCAGGGACGCCAATTTCCCGAGCTCCGGCGGAATGCCGCCCTCGTACACGTTGTAATAGCCCAAGTAAAGCTCTCTCAACTTGGACAGCTTTCCAAGCTCGGGCGGGATTTTGCCGCGGATATCATTCCCTGCCAAGGACAAGTACTCCAGAGAAACCAAGTCGCCGTAGCTTGCGGGGATTTCGCCGGAGAAGTAGTTGCCTCCGAGGTCCAAGTAGCGGAGGTTGTGGAGGCCGGCGAGAGGAAGCGGAGCGGTGAAGTTGTTGTTGTAAGCGTCGAGGACTCGGAGGTTTGGGATGGTGGAGTAGCTCCAATCCAAGCTGCCGGTGAACTGGTTGTTGGAGATGTTGAGGAAGGTGAGAGCAGGCAAGTGGGAGACCTCGATTTCGCCGGAGAAGTTGTTCCCGGAGAGAGAGAGCTCGGAGAGGGCGTCGAGCTGGGAAAGAGCCGAGGAAGAGACGTGGCCGCCGAGGCCCAACTCCGTCAAGTTGAGGGACACCACTCTTTGGGCCTCGGCGGAGCATCGAACGCGGGCCCAGGAGCACGGCGAGGCCCGCCGAGAAGGAGTCCACGATGACAAGCCCGCTTCCGGGGACTCGAATCCTTGCTTCAGCTTCAGCAACGCGTGATAGTCACTCGCCACTGAAGACTCGGCTGTGCAACAAATGGTTAGAAGACAGAATAGTAGAGTGTAAAACACGGTTTCCATTTTTCTATTTTTATTTTGTGCCTCTCCTTCTCCTACAGACTTTGGAGTCTAGACATAGAGGAAGAGATTTAAGCAGCCATAGTTTACGAGGAAAAAAGAGAAAGTTGGAGGAATCTTCAAGTGTTTTTGTGGGGAATTCATACTGAGAGTGAGAGTGAGTGAGGGAGTGTCTTCTAATACAAGCCTCTGCTTTTCTCTTTACTCGCCTTCTTTTTGCTTCCGCCTTTTTTTTATGTAAAGAGGAGATAGCAGAATTGAAATTCTGCTGAAATGGTATAGCACGGCAGAGAGGGAAAGAGAGAAAGAAAGAAAGAAAGAAAAAGAGAGAGAGAGAGAGAGAGAGATTAAGGCCTTTTCTGTGAAGAAGAAGATGAAGAATGGGAAAAAAAATATAAAAAAATATAAAAAAGGCCGTTGATAACAGAAATTTAAAGTTTAAGATTAGAGGGAGGAAAAGTAAAGTAGATGATGCTTTATTTTTTATTTTATTTTTTCTTCTTTAGACAAAAATGCCCTTTAGCTTTAAGCAAAGGAGATCTCTTTATTGCTTTGAAATTGAACGAGAGTTGCAGAGTTTCAATTAATCTTTGGGAAATGGCCTCTTTGTCCTCGAATATATTTTGCTAATTAATGTCTGATTTTATCAACCAAGCCTTCATTCATAAAATGCTTTTATTTCATGTAATCATTCAATGCTTTCAACAAGTCATTTTGATTTTCAAACACATTATTTATATGCCAGTATGCCACAAGAAGAGCATCGCTGGGATATTATTTAACTGATCAGAATGTCAATGCGATAGATGATGGGTTTCGATACAGTTATGCGCCTAGGACCCGAAATTATAATAATAATAAAATACATAAAACATATCTGAATGTGATCGTATATTGGTATAATATTATAATGGGAGAGTAATAGTTTCTGGCTATCGTCATCATGTAAGTGTAACACTCTCGCGTGTGTACTTCATTCATTGGTTGGTTGGTACCATCATGGAATGGGAAACCAATAATGCATCATCATTGTGTCAAATCTCTTACATTTTCAGACATATACATATATAATATATTAGAAGAATGTTTTTGTGAGATGGAAAGAGGATGATCATAATGTTGCAGTGAAAGTGTAAGAAGTAAAAGATGATTATTAATATATGATTACAAATGTTATGTGGCGATGATCTATCTCTATTCTATAATATACATATATAATTGTGGACCTGTTGCTTGCATGGACACCACACTCTAGCAGTAAAGCTTTATCGTATTAAAAACAAATTATAATAAAAATAAAAACCCAGCTTTATTCCTTTGCTTTGCCCTACACAGCTCTCTATGAGGTTTTGAGAGCTTTATATTAGATTACATTATATTTGAAGATGGAATGGTCTTAAAGAGAGGGCTCAAAAGTAAAAGCCGATCCTAATATATATCTGCTTTGATCTTCCACTTGAATAATAAAGCAATGTATATATGTGTATATGGAAAAGAGTGCTCTTGTATTGTATCAACTTGAACTCCTCTCTCCAAAAAGAGAAATCTATGGACCCCCATGCATGGGAAAGAGTGCTCTTGTTCTTCTTCTTTCTTCTTTACCTTGGGCTCGCTCATAACTAAAGTGACGTTTTCCACTTTAATTAATTAATTTCATATATATATATATATATATATATATTTACTCTCTCTCTCTCTCTCTGATCTGATCTAATGGCAAAGGGACTTGGTTGTGTGTGTGTGCGTGGTCTTTATAGAGATTGAGGCGTCTCAATCTATGAGCAGGCCTGCCCTTTGCAACAGTCATTGTCTTGTGGCCTGCCTTTCTGATGAGCTAATTATTATGTGATCACTCAAATGTTTAGCATACTAGTCATCTCATCATCATATATAATATATGCATACACTGTACACACACACACATATATATAAAGGATATATATATATATATATATATATATATGTGTGTGTGTGTGTGTTTTCGCAATGTCTAGTCCACATACAGTTCGTTACATGTATGTTTTGCGTAGGCATGCAGAGTCTAGTACAGTACAAGAACTTGGCTTTTGTCTTTATCAAATAAATCTCTTTTCATAACTCATCTTAACAACACACAAGTCATTTCCCACTTTGGATTATCCTTTAGAATTACTCTTTTTTTTAATTAAAAAAAAATTCTTGCTAATAATGACAACTTATTAAGATAATCATTGAAAGGGAAGTGCGTGATCCAAATGAGGATTCTCTCATCAACAAAATAGAAAGATTTTCAGTGGCTCACATGGATTAACTTTCGTGACAATCAGTTATGTTTGTTTGTGAACAGCCAACTTTATATTGATGTTCCATTACAAGTCAAAACAATCGAACATTACAAACTTAAAATAAAAAAATAAAAATAAAACAGTCATATATGAAATTAACACCCAGTGAATAACAACTAATAGAGTAATTAGATCATGGTGCGTAAAAAGACCTCTAACAGCATTCTAAACTACTTATATAGGAGGTCAGCTGTTGCAAAGATGTCGATCGATTAGGATTTTCTAATTAAGAGATCAAATCGATTCGTAACAAATCTTGAACGAATCATACCAGACCCAAAAAACATGTTGTATTGTAACATCTTCAACGCCATTTTAACACAGTTTTGCCAAAGAGAAACATAAGCCAACGTACGAATAAAAGTATAAATAGCTGACTGAAGCTGGATTTTGGGAGTAATTAGTACTATTGATTAAAGTCATTCCTTTCTTGGGGTTAAATTAATTGTATCCATTGCCGAAAGTATTGAGTGCACATTTATTCCTCTCATGCATTGATACTTTTCTTTCCTTTCATATCCTAATAAAGTGATCCAAAAGAGTTCATCAACATGTACAGATGATATAGTACTTAAAGTAAAAAAAGTCATCTTCAAACAATATAAAAGTTTTTCTCTTAATAATTTTGGAAGAAAGAATATGTAAATTGATCTCCGTTGTTGATTCTCAAATATCAATGTTTTTCATTATTCGGCTTTCCTCCACTAATAAGTGGGGACTTCTAATAAATTTATCTAGTTCCTCCCACATCCTAAAAAAAATATCCTCAACCGTAAACTCTAAAATTTAGTAATGATATTCTCAAATACACTGTTTGTCAAACAAAATAAATTTTTTTTTTTCTCTAACTTGAACAATTTAACACTGATAAAGCATGTTCCTCGTTTATCTATTATTTTTAATAAGAGTTATTGGCGGAAATAATAGACATAACTTCTGGTTTGTACGTACATCTTGGCTTATGGCGCCTGAAATTCTTCAGAAAAATCTTTTGTTAAAAAAGTCTTGTGATTTATTTATAAGTGCATATATTGGTTTCAATCCGAACTTTGGAAAAACCAGTTAGAAGTACAGAAGGACACAAGTAGTGGCAGTGTCACATCCAAAAATAACACACAAAAACAATAACGAGTGTCATCAGAATCAGCCTCAGATGGGATAAGTCTTGTGGTACATTATCTATCCGACCAGATTTGCAGAGGCGCTCCCTTTTCATCACAAAATCATATTTGATTGTAACAAACGCAAGAGCTCTCTCTATATATACATATACTTCCCTTATTCATTCAGTAATATTAAATCATGTGTGTGAGTGAGTGCCAATGGGATGGCAAAAAAGGAAGCTCTCATTTCCAAGTCAATCCGACCCCTCATATTTTCATTATATTCTTCAATAATACTAGGCTGCCCCATCGTTACTTTATCAATCCCACTCTTTAATCCCCAATATAAAATATATATATATATATATATATATATATATATATATATATATACATACAAACCAACACTAATGCATTATTATTATGCACGAGAGAAGACTAGTTTAGTTACTGGCTCGTATTAGTTATGATTCTGTATTGCTGTGTGGTTGGGGTTAATTATCAGTTTTAGATCTTTAGTAAGAATGTCAATCAATAAAATAAACCCTTAAATGGATTGTGGGGCAACAAAACAAACGGGGATTCTTATTGCGATTTTCTAATAGCCACTCACTGAATCACGTTGATCGATTTCTCCAAGAAACGTAACTTTACATAATTACCAAATATTATACATATAATATATATATATTACGGAATCAACACATTATGATGAAAGAAAAAACTAGATTCAATTGAATAATGAGTAAATCGGTTTCGATCGATCGTGTGTATTTAAAAAATGCAAAGTAAGCGGCTGTTATTGATTGCTTTTGTACGAGTTGGGGATGGGAAGGTGAATTATCTGGTATGTATATACATGGAGTAAATAAATAATTAATAGAGGCAATGCATGAGAATGGGTCCAATAAGGGAGTTAATTAACTCCAAGGACCAAATGTAAAAATAAAATAGGCATCATCATTATTATGAAATGAAATCCATTATGGGATGGGATTGGAAACAACATAATTGTCCTTTTGACTATATGGATAGCCTCAATGTTTTTTTTTTCTTTTTCTTTTATGAAAGCCAAGCATGAGCCTAGAATGTGCCACCCACATACAGGTATGTCTATAGTCACGCCTCAAGCAGAATAACATTTCCTTATGGAAAATTTTCCGTATATATATTATCAAAAGAAACCAAAAGAAAAGCCCTTGCTTTGAATGCCTTTGCCAAAGCAGCTTCTGCGACTTTAAGGACAATCAACTTAATAATATTATAATATGTGTAATATTGATCTTGACCGTTAGATAAAGTACATATTTTACGGTTGAGATCACCTATTATATGTATCTTTAAAGATGTTTTTTTTTTTTTTTTTTTTTTTTGAAAATTGCACGAGGATTTATATTAGAACAGGGGTAAAATACTCATTGATACAAGTGAATAAACATCTTAGACACAATACAAATTTAAGACGGAATAAATCTAATACTAAATACATATGTTCGCTTTGCTTATGCATACTCTCGACATATATAGGGAGAGATTAACAACACAATAAAATTCGAGCACTCATAAGGCTCTTTCGATATGCCCACAATGGTTGATGGATAGATCCAGACAACCGTGGTCCGGTGACCGTGAAAAAGATAATTCTTCAGCTTGTATAGATAAAAATCTAACAATAAGTCAAAATTGAGTGGAAAACCCATCTCCAATCCAAAACAAAATAACCACAATACAATATTAAAATACTCGATTTGTCAGCCAAACAAGAAATTCAAAAAAACAAACTTACATTTAGGAAAATAAAAACAGATAATAAAATTACATCTCTCTTGTACCCAACACAGAAACAACCAAAACCACTCACCCAACAGGACCCACACCGGAGTCATCCTTGGCGCACCAGATCTGGAGTACGGGAACAATGATAATATTTGGATTTTCGTTGACTGGCCTGGAAGCGACAAGTCGTTTCTAATCGAAAAAAGTCACTTCTTTTTTGTAGTGCTGGTTGTTAGTATGTTACTCATCAAAGCAATTTACGACAACGATCGATATAATTACGTAGGATTATAATTGATTGACCGTCTTGGCTCTTAAGCATAAAATAGCAACAACAAATAATAATGATGTCTAGTCTCGTGTATTCCAAGTGTAAACGAGCATCTGAACAAGACCTAAGGGCTTCATCCTGAGTTTGCAGTGATTTTGGCCAGATTTCATCGTTGCGGCCGCCGGAGCATAGTGCTATATATATATATATATAATAATAATAATATTATTAATGTCAATATTATTAATCTCCGAGTTGATATAATGGGATTGACCTTGCAAATGACCCTTTGGTGGAAATCCAAGTCATGCTTTAATTACTGCGTCCCTGGGATATCATTGTCACTCATGTCTCGTGCCATTGTCTTTTATTATTAAAATTAGAAATGACCACTCCATATCAATATTTGTTCGCATGTATGCTTCCTCGTCCACGTTTCTTTTCCATTTAAAGTACTCTTTCTTTTGTATTATATATTTTTATGTACACATGCATACACACAGTGACACACATCCTATTATAGCTGATCAAGTTTTGGAATTTTAGAGCAATTTGTATCTTGAACTAATTGTGTGTATTTTTTTGCTTCGTTGGTTGAATGGAATATCATTCGGGCTCGGAGCTGATCGCCATGTTTTGCTGTTGAGATCAAATGTTTCAGTGAATCGCCTTGGTACCAACAAAGCCAATAATACGATAGTGAAATGACGAGTCTGACATTTATACCATTTTACGTCTGATTTAAGATTAAACCACGCACATAAAAAGAACAATTAATTATTGTATTCCAAACCTGGATAATAGGGTTTTTCCCATCTTTGCACTAGGAGTGTTGATATTTTTTGGACATAAACAATAACTTGGATATCAATAATATAGCTGATTATAAATTTGCATAAGATTTCATTACAAAACAATAGGCTTCTGATATCCTGAATGTAAGAATGCAATATTATTATTCTTATTCAAAGCTCTGATAATTAGGAGCTCCAATGTCAAACATGAAGTGTTGAGCACTGATAAGTAACAACAAAAGCAAAACTCACAATGTGTAGATATGACGCAGGCCCGGCCCAAAATAAAGGCCCTTCTAAGCATCAACAAAAAAAAAAATTGAGAAATTGACTCAACTACCACCATATGGTAAACTTTTCCAATTTCCCACCGAAAGTTTAATTTAGCAAAAAATACTCGTAAGCCACTTATACAAATACAATTGAGAAATTGCCTCAATTACCATCATTTGATAAGTTTTTTCCAATTTCCCACAAAAGCTTAATTTGGCCAAAAATACTAGTAAACCACTTGTACAAATACAATTTTACAATTTTACCATCAATATGTTGTCAACAATTAACAATCTATTGTTGACATCTGTGAGTTTTTGGTTCTCTGTTTGTTGACATAAATGTCAACAATCGACATCTATTGTTGACATAGATGTCAACAATTGACTTAAATTGTTGACATCAATTGTTGAGGGTAAAATTGTATTTGTACAAGTGATTTAGTAGTATTTTTAGGTCAAATTAAGCTTTTGGTGGAAAATTTGAAAAAACTCATCAAATGATGGTAGTTGAGACAATTTTTTACCCTTAACATTTGATGTCAATAATTTATGGCAATTGTTGTCATAGATGTCAATAATAAATGTCGATTGTTGACATCTATGTTAACAAACAGATAACTCGAAACTCACAGATGTCAACGATAGATATCAATTTTTCAATTTTTTTTGGGTAAAATCAGTAACTAGCTCGAAATGTACATATTCTATATAGTACTAAAGTAGAGTACATTATCACTATCAGCAACATTTTGTTTTTTGTGTTTTTATTTAATATATATTTTGTGGAGGTGGACGTGTACGTTGAGAGAGAAAAGTGGGACCATTAAATTTCTAACATCTACAAATGCTAGCAAATTAGTTGTAGTCCATTTTTTTATACCGTCTTTGAATCAATTTCGCTGTTAGAATTTGATTTGGTCTATCATATATAAATTTATTAGCCGTAGGATCACAAATTGATTGAGATTTGGTCACAAGTAATTGTAGTTTCAATAGTTTTGACCAAAATATAATTTTGGACACTTCTAATAATATACCTAATGTACAATTACGTTTTGCTCTTTATTTATTTTTTATTTTTTTTTATTATTTTTTTTTTATCTCCTAATTCTTCTTCTCAAGCTCTTCAACAATTTTTCTCCAACTAAACTTAAACCTACCGGCTTCACCAATATCAAACCCCTTACCAAGATTCGCCGGCGACAATGGTCAGAGAAGTGGTTCGCTGCCAAGAATCTCGCTGTGGTGGTCATCGGAGCGCGAGACAACTCTCTCTAAGGAACTCGACAAAATAGCCCTGTAACTTCGAGAGAAGGGGTGCCCCCTCACAAAGGGGGTCGCAGTGATCAGACTCGGGCGACTGTTTACCAAAAACACAGGTCTCCGCATTTAGAGATTAATTCACCACTACCAAATATAAAATCTTGTTTTATGATATTATTGAAAAAAAATTCATTTCATTTTTTTATAAAATAACTTTATAACTATATACAACATTATTGGTAAGCCAACATTATAGCTCTTAATATGCGAACTAACCTCTTTGAAATATTATGTTTCCCACTAGTGTATTATTTTTCATCTTTAGTATGAGGGCCATAATAACCATCTCTCTCTCTCTCTCTCTCTCTCTCTCCCCTTCAAATGTTTATGGGAAAAGTGGCAAAAGTTTACCATCTTTACGAGCCCGCAAGGAAGTCGGAAGTCGCCACAAGTTCCATTTAATTTTTTATATTTAATAAACAATGAAAATTTTTCATTTTGAATAACACACCCTAAATATCCTCTACACCTTTTCAAAGAAAAATTTCAATTTCTATATATAAATTTTAATTTGGATCTCCGCTTACTTAAATAGCTAAACTTGATATTTTATTTTACATTTTCAATTTCCTTCACTTACTTGTATGTGGCATGTAATTATCCATTTTTTTTTACTCTCAGGAAACAATTGAGAAATTGTGTTAAAGCTTTTGATATTTTCTAACGATGCGCGACTGCAATAGAATAAATAATTTAATGATAAGAGGTATAAATATCTCCTTAATTTAGTGGATGTAGGATTGAGATGGACATCCAAGTAGGTTAAAGTCAAGACACAATATGATTTATCTTTTTTGATAAATGTTTATATTTTTGTTTTGTTAATACCGAAAAAATGACATTAGTTACCTCTTGATGTTTACCACTCAAAAAGTTGAGCAATTGTGTCTATTTCCCTAGATAACCCCATCATCATTCTTTCAAGGGAAATTTCAATTTTTGTTTTTTTTTTAAATGTTAATTATTGAGACGACAAGTCGCCGGGCAGAAGTTAATGTGAGTGCTTAAGATAGGAATAAGATAGCATAGCCCATAATAGAAGATGACGTCAGAGATGATCCAGCTTAGATAGAGTTGGAAAATCGTAGCCGTCGAATAGAGACCAAATCATGAATTGAATCAAGACCTAAACTCACTCCTTCACACTAGTCTCATCTCAAACTCAAAATCAAATCGCGCTTATCGTCTTCGATCCCGAGGTACTTTCTCAAATTCAAGTTTCTCGATTTCAATCTACGCACGCATGTTCGATTCAATTTCTAGGGCTTCACTTCTCGACTTCTATTTGAATACGTCATTTGGGATTTGCGTAAAAATCTAACCTTTATGCCTTTTTAATACCTCGGAGACGAATCAACTTATCTATAGGCTTTTTCTTCTAGATTTATTTATACGATTGAAGCTAAAAAATATAATCGAGCTCACTCAAAAGATTTCTGGAGCTAATTTTGTTAGTGGTAAATGTGTTCCCAGGTGAATTAGATCTTGTTTAATATGGCGAGAGTACTTTAAAACTGTTTGTTAAGTGCATCGTCGTATATATAAATGTATATGTGGACATCATGGCATGCAGGAGTGGGATGTAATTTAATCATTAAATTTAATTTGGTGTGAAAGGTGAAGAAGCTGGGAAGATTCCCGGTGATGTCTGTAAATAATAGTGAAGAAGTAAATAAGGGACAATGAAGAGGCAGTGACTTGAATCGAGCTGGTCATCGCGTACTGTTGAAGATTCCATTCTTCCCTTTTTTTTTTTTTTTTTAATTTTGTTTTATAAATAAAATAGTATAATAGTATACATCTTCGAAAGAAATAAAAGAAGAAGAGGAGGGGAGATACTTGTAATATCATAATCTCATTTATTGATACAAAAAGAAGAAAAAAAAAGAAAAGAGATCTGGATCTGTGAGAGAGAGAGATGGAGAGGTACGAGGTGGTGAAGGATTTGGGGGCGGGGAATTTCGGGGTGGCGAGGCTGCTGCGGCACAAGGAGACGAAAGAGCTGGTGGCGATGAAGTACATAGAGAGAGGGATGAAGGTAAAGAGAGCGAGTTATGCGTATGATTCAGGTGAGTGTGTGTGTGTGTGTGTTTGACAGAAGATGATTGGATGGCAGATTGACGAGAACGTGGGGCGGGAGATTATGAACCACCGGTCGCTGCGGCACCCGAACATCATCCGGTTCAAGGAGGTGGTGCTGACGCCGACGCATCTGGCCATCGTGATGGAGTACGCCGCCGGTGGGGAGCTGTTCGACCGCATCTGCAACGCGGGGCGGTTCAGTGAGGACGAGGCTCGCTACTTCTTCCAGCAGCTCATCTCCGGCGTCAGCTACTGCCACTCCATGCAGATCTGCCACCGCGACCTCAAGCTCGAGAACACCCTCCTCGACGGCAGCCCCGCCCCCCGCCTCAAGATCTGCGACTTCGGATACTCCAAGGTCCGCTCCTTTATTCTCTTTCTCTCTCTCTCCATTCACTCACTTCACTCACTTGCTCCATCATATAGTCCTCCCTCCTCCACTCTCGCCCCAAGTCCACCGTCGGCACCCCTGCTTATATCGCCCCCGAGGTTCTCTCTCGCCGCGAGTACGACGGCAAAGTAATTCCCTTTCCTCTCTCTCTCTCTCTCATCAGGCAGGTGTACATGTAGCTTATAATCTCTGGATATGAGTTTTCAGATGGCCGATGTTTGGTCTTGTGGAGTGACTCTCTACGTCATGCTTGTCGGTGCATACCCTTTCGAGGATCAAGATGACCCCAAGAACTTCAGGAAGACCATTCAGGTGGGTGATTGCTCTCTTCTTCATTCGCTTACTTATTCCTTTTCCTCACTTCTCACCACACCAGCTTCGTTCATCATATGGCTGCAGAGGATCATGGCTGTTCAGTTCAAAATCCCGGATTACGTGCACATCTCGCAGGATTGCAGGAATCTACTGTCTCGCATTTTTGTTGCCACCCCGTCTAGAGTAAGGCACCAAACCCGAGTTAATCAATGTGTGTGTGTTATCGGTCCACAAGTGTTAATGAAGGTGTCCCACTGTGCAGAGGATTTCGATCAAAGAGATAAAGAGCCACCCGTGGTTCCTGAAGAATCTGCCGAGGGAGCTCACAGAGTCGGCCCAAGCAGTGTATTACCAGAGGGGGAATCCAAGCTTCTCGCTGCAGACGGTGGATGAGATCATGAAGATCGTGGGGGAGGCCAGGACGCCGCCACCTGTCCCCAAGCCCGTCCGGGGCTTCAGTTGGGGCACCGAAGAAGACGAGGATGACGAACCCGGAAAAGAGAAGGAAGCCGAGGATCAAGCCAAGGAGGAGGAGGACGTCGACAACGATGAGGAAGACGAAGAGGACGAGTATGACAAGAGGGTCAAGGAGGTCCATGCCAGTGGAGAATTTCAAATAAGTTAGTCACACACATGTCTTATGTTACATAATTTATGTTTTGCTTGGTAATGCTGCTTTTTTGGTTTCTGATTTGGGTAATAATTGATGTCGTGTGCTCAATGTTGTATTATTTATTTTCGCCCAACTTCAGTATGTGTTTGAACGAATATGATTATCTTCTTATAATTTAAACTGTATTCTGTTTCTTGAAAGTGGAAAATACTTTAGTGCCATATGTTGCCTATGTTATTCATCACTGCCCATTGTATTGCAATTATTTGACATTTTGTGTTAACAAGCCCATGGAAGGCTTGTTAACACTTTGTCATATACTACTACATGGAAACATGGCTTCTACCAAATACACAGCAGACTCGATAATATTAAAAACACTAAACAAACAAGAACTGCCAACTTCAGCAAAGCCTTTCATTGCCATGACCGAATCCATTGAACAAGTCTTCACAAAAACGAAAGCTACTAGAAAGAGCGATTAAAAACAAATATTAACCACACTAGAATTCATACCCCATTCCCCACTATCTAAAAAAGGCCCCCAAAGAAAAGAAAGAAAAACAAATTAATGATAATAATCAAACTACAAATCAACTTCTAATAAAACTAGAAATCTGGTTGAACGAGGCTAAAAGATTAAACTTAAAAATAAAACAAAAAAGCAAGAAAAAGAGAGTGGCTACAGATTCCTCCTGTCTTCAAGCGGTGCAGTTCAGGGACAGATTTTTGGTGAGAGCAACGAGAGAGGCTGACTCAGCTTCCGTTTTCTTCTGCGAGGCGAGGGACAAGATTTCAACACAATTCAGAAAGTATGTTTGAACACAAAGGCGGTGGTACTTACAGTGAAATCACTTTCTCTGTACATGGATTCCACCTTGAGAGTAGCAGCAGGCTTCATGCTTCTCTTCACCTCAAGACACTTCTCTCGGTTTTCATAAAACCCGAAATCGTCGAACAACGACGTCTTTTCCGTGTAGCCCTTGAATATATTCAACATTTCAACTCCTTGCTTCAACCCAACCTGCAAAGCGATGCCAAACATGTCAAACATGACATTGCCAAGTGTCCAACCAATATCAAGTACAGATACAGTACCTCTTGCGTATCACGTGTGAAGGTCACAGGCTTGTTCTCATTATTTTCCAGAGTGATGTGCCTCAATTGAGAGTTGGGCACATCCTTCACAATGTGCCATCTCACAGGGAAAAACCCATTCCACTTGTCAACTTGCCAGAATTCCATGTCCTTGTCAAAATCGACTTGCCCGATCATCTCCGCTACTCCCACAAACTGACCACTTCCATTTACCTGACAAAGGAAACATTACGGTTTGTGTTCAATATCAAGGAACTTTCAATCGTAAAACAAATGAGCAAGTACTAAAATATTTAATACATCCAATCAGATGAAGAACCCGGAAGTCAATAAATAGGGTAGGAACCAAAACTCACGGAGAAGAAAAGGAAGATTGGACAAGTTGCCCCAGTGGCGCTCGACTGAGCATCCACTTCACGGAAGACTGTATCGAGTTTCTTGTTTCCATTGGGGGTACTAGCCCAAACACTGTATTTGAGTGACTTGTGAATGTCATCCTCACTGTACGACTTGATTACGTAGAACTTAGCCTTTTCAAGATCAGTTTGGAAATCGGCTACATTAAATTGCTCTCTGCGCACAGAAAACAGCCCGACCTCTTCCTTCTCAGCAGGTGAATCTGAAAGAGCCCTGCGAGACCTTGGACCGCGTGTTATTTCTGCTGAAGCCTCAAAATCGACACCCCTGCTATTCCTCTCCTTGGTGGGCTTGAATTTGTCATTACCGTTCCAAACCCTCGTGTTGTAAGGCTTGTATGTTGGGAATCCACTTTGGGGGAACAGACTGTGCTTCTGACTTGTAAATGTTGGCAACTGTCCAACTTGTGAGTATCTCTTTAACAGGCCGGCTGAGAAATCAGACCCTACCTGTCAAATATTTAATGACAGATGTTATACACTACACGGAATACGTCACACGCTATCGCCAAATGACACAAAATTTAAAACCCGGGAACTATACCTTGCTTAATGATTTGATAGGCTGAGTGTTGAAGAGAGGTTTGGAAAATTCGCCATTCATGCTTCCATTAGATTTCGTAGGGTTGAACGATTTGGCTAAACCAGAAGAAGAGAGACTTGACTTCCCACTAGTAGGAACATCCCTATTAAATGTTGGATCCCATGAATAGCATGACAAAGCTTCTGAACCATAAGAAAGAGGTTGCTGAGGGTATCCAGGTGAAGAATAATATTGTTGTTGACCAATACCTTGTCCATCTACCCCCATAATAGCCCCTGAAGGATATGGGCTATAGCTAGGAACATAGTAATACACTGAACCGTTATCAGATACCGATTGCACACCCTGCAAGGAAGGCGAGTGGGATATATTAAAAACACAAATTAGAGGTAGGAAAAAAAATGCCTAATTCTGAAACCAAATGTGCGGGGTAAGAAAGCTTACTGTATTTGAGCCATTAGCTTCAAAATAGCCATGCTCATCTAGCTGCGAATAAGATCCATTGTATCCTGTTTTACAACCAATTACACTTGTCACAAAGCATAAACTAAGTACCAATCTGGATAGAGGTATCCTCGGATAAATTGTTGTATAACTTACCAGATTTCCTAGTTCAATTCTGAAACAACTTGGACATATCTATGAATACAAGAATCATATTTATCATCTAACCTGGATAGTAATAATTGTAACAGCTAGAAGGTGGATGGGAAACACCAGGCTTTCCAACTGACCCTTGATCAGTCTCACCTTTCTTGAGAGAGGTAATATTCTTTTGGGTAGCTTTGGAGGAGTTAAAATCCAATGGTACTCCATCTTTCCCAGAGGCCTGTGTATACAAGATACAAGAAGAATTGTTTAGCGGACAGAGATACGATGCCAACAAAAGTGGCATCTACTGACTCAGGCGTCAATCTTAGAAAATTACCACTTCTTGCTTAGCAAGGCCGGTAATAGCGTCCGATTTGTACACTGCAGAAACAGAACAACTGAATTACAAAGTTGAGAAAGAAAGCATGTTGAAGAACATATACATTATACACCAGCTACTAGAAATAAAGAAACAGAGGGGCACCCAGCGAACACATCGAATAAGTCAAACGACCCGATAAAATATTTATAAAAAAATGTTAAAAAATGATTGATAGTGACGATACCCTGAGCCGACATAGCATATAACAAGCGTGCAGACGCTACAAGTATTTATTCGCACAGTTGAGTAGGAAACAAAGAAAAGACCAGTTGACTCGATTATACTAGAAAGAAGTTGAGAAGGTAAAGATAAAAGGTAACAGAATACCATTGTCGATTTTCTTTTCGCCCTCCATTACCAGCTACTCTCGCTTGGCTCACTTCTTCTTTCTGGTCAGAGTTACATGATTATATCAAATAAAATGATGCATCGTGTGAATTATTCCACAAGGATTAATAAGTCCAGAAAACTTAGGCGTTAAGGACTTGTATTAGAAAAAACATTTACATCACTTTCAACCCATTAAATAAAATCATTATTTTAAAGGAGCAGCTCGCGCACAATAGAACAGTCACAAAATTTGGTATTCCAAAGAAAACTCATTTCTCCCCTAGGTTCCTTTTCTGTTTGCACTTTGCACACCAGCAATATATCACCAAAATCAACAGGAATTTTGTATGGGAATTAAAGAAGAAAAAAAAAATCATGCACTCCGAACAAACATATTCTTAGACGACTTGGCAACATATATAACCAGTAACAAAGATTCATAACAACCTATCATCTCAAAACCCAACCTCTACATTTTTGTTCTTTAATCAATATTAAATAGTGAAACAAATCATTTCAAAACAATGATACACACCGAAAGTGACATATAATAATTTTATATCATAAAAATTTGACGAATCTATATATATATGTATATTACAGCACGCAAAGTTCAGAAAATAACCCTTATCAAGCGAGGCCATGGTCAAAATGACCATACTTTTCAACGGAAACAAAGAGAATTGACAAACTAGTTAGGTCAAGCACGAAGATCTCAACGGGTTTCGCAGATTTAAAGCCAAAGAGAAAACTATATACCATATAAAAAGACCGTGAAATGGTGGTAAATCAAAGACAGACCTGTAAAGAATAGCGATTACAGATCGGAGCGACCTGAAACGATCTGGATAGATCAGAAAACCGCTTTTTGGATACGAAAAGCGGTTTTACAGGGAGCAAGGGTTTAAGGACTGAAGAGTCGAAAGGAGGAAGAAAGAGAAGCATAAAGAATTGCGTGTTGGTGTTAAATATATTGATCGTACGGTTCAGATTTGTTCCTTCGTTAATCAGTAGATAAAATAGACCGTCCGATTCAGGAGCGAAAGTTATAAACCGTTCATATGCTTCGTTCGCTTTTGAGATAGTAATCATATTCTTAGAGAAATTTCATTAGTCGAGCTCATAAGTAGCTAAATATCAATAATAGACCTTTTAATTTTAAAATATTCATCATAGTAGCTAAATATCAAAAATAGACTTTTTAACTTTAAAATTTTCATAAATAGATTGTAGTCCAAAAAACGAACAAAAATATGCAAATAAACCCATGTGATCATAACCTATCGTATCTCATCGAATCCTATAGTAACCATCGTATCATATCATAACTTATCGTAAACTATCTT
Organism: Urtica dioica subsp. dioica; assembly: GCF_054948205.1. NCBI lineage: Eukaryota > Viridiplantae > Streptophyta > Magnoliopsida > Rosales > Urticaceae > Urtica > Urtica dioica. The sequence goes on from NC_142766.1 coordinate 23,840,436, forward strand.
AATTGAACATTAATTTCATTGTAAAAAATGGTTGAATTTAATCATATCTTATCGTATTTCATCGTAACATCTGTGAAATTCCAATTTTTTTCTATGTAATCCTAAGTCATTTTTTGAAAAATATATCACTAAATTTATTTAAAATGACTAAATAAGTGAACTTACTCATTATTCAGCGAAATATATGAAATTCGTTGATTTAAAGAGGATCTAAGGGGGGTTAAATATATGAAACCACTGATTAATAAACTTTTCAACCATCTAAAATCCAACAGTAATTCATTTACTAACTCCATTAAAATTGAGATTAAAAAAACAAATCTTCATAGATGGTATAAAAATAAATTACTGAATTTTGGTTAATTTTTTTAAAATTATTATCAAATCGCGCTCTCCCTTTTTATTTTGGGCCTAGAGAGTAGAACAAGTTTTTAAGTCCAAACACAAAAGCAGCCCAATAGACTGAAAACGCGGTCTTGAGTGTTGGTAGGGCTGCGTCACTCTGTATCCAATAAATAGCCACCGCCATCTCCATGTCTCACCCTCCCTAATCCTTACCTTCGAATCTGAGGTTGCTTCTCTCGCACTTTCACTGTGCTCATTCGGTATGATATTTTGAATACAGTCCTTAATGTTCATTTCAGTCGACACTTTCGTTTTTCTTCTTTTTGTGTGACCGTATCACCCTGATTCTGTGTTGAATGTCATCCCTTAAAAGAAAATTATAAATAATCAAGGCCGGAGTCTCGAATTGTGCTCTATTTACCGGAAATCCCGATGGGACTTATGGAAAGAAACACGAATGAGCCCGAGAATTGGCATCTTGCCATAGGCCTTTGGTTAAGGGATTTCATTTTACGCAGCTGTTTGGGTCTTGTGGATACACTCACGTTTTCCTATATCTTTTTTCTAGTCTTCACGGGTACTTTGTTCCAATACGAATAAAGTTATGGCTTCTATCTTGTAAATTTGTTTTGCAGTGTAATTATGTGTATTAACATTAATTTTGCAGAATTTGTTGAAATCATGTCTCACCGAAAGTTTGAGCACCCTCGTCACGGATCTCTGGGTTTTTTGCCCAGAAAAAGAGCGTCACGTCACCGTGGAAAAGGTTACATCCAATTTAATTTTTATGATTTCGTATTATGCATTTGGTGATATGTTGAATGCGTTTTCTCGTTGTTTGTTGACTTTGTTATTTCTCAATTGTTTTTCGTTTGTCGTTGTAGTTGCATAGAAGTTGGGTTTAATTTTGTTCATGCACCTTTAACTCGTTGTACCAATTCATCAAGTTAATATTCTAATTGTGTAATCATGGGTCATATGCCTTTTTTTTTTTTACGATTCTCGATCATCTAAAAGATTGAAATTAACATAATAAGACGTCATTAGTGGAACGTAATAGTGTATACAATATCATTTTCTGTTAGATGGTACTCGTTTTGTCAAGTAATCGGTACGAAATGATCCAGGAGGGATAAATTTTTCTAAATAGTATTGCGTGTTATATACTGCAGTGAAGGCTTTCCCGAAGGATGACCCAAGCAAGCCGTGCAGACTCACTGCTTTCATGGGCTACAAGGCTGGAAGTACTCACATTGTCAGAGATGTCGAGAAACCCGGATCCAGTATTTAACCAAACCCTGTACATGTTTGATTCAGTTTTAAAATACAAGTCATGTATTTTATTAGCTAGTGGGATTCTGTGGCAGAACTGCACAAGAAGGAAACGTGCGAGGCAGTGACGATCATCGAGACGCCGCCCATGGTGGTGGTCGGAGTCGTGGGTTACATCAAGACTCCCCAGGGTCTGCGGTGCCTGAAGACTGTGTGGGCCCAGCACCTGAGCGAGGAGGTGAGACGGAGGTTCTACAAGAGCTGGGCTATGTCGAAGAAGAAGGCGTTCACAAAGTACGCGAGGAAGTACGAGAGCGAGGACATCCAGTCCCAGCTGGAGAAGCTCAAGAAGTACTGCACCGTGATTCGCGTTCTGGCTCACACGCAGATCCGCAAGATGAAGGGTCTGAAGCAGAAGAAGGCCCACCTGATGGAGATTCAGGTGAACGGCGGAGACGGGGCCCAGAAGGTCGACTTTGCGTACGGCTTGTTTGAGAAGCAGGTTCCGATCGAGGCGATATTCCGCAAGGACGAGATGATAGACGTGATAGGGGTGAGCAAGGGCAAGGGGTACGAGGGCGTGGTGAGCCGCTGGGGCGTGACGCGGCTTCCTCGCAAGACCCACCGGGGGCTGCGTAAGGTGGCGTGCATCGGAGCGTGGCACCCGGCTCGGGTGTCGTTCACGGTGGCGCGGGCGGGGCAGAGCGGGTTCCACCACCGCACGGAGGTGAACAAGAAGGTGTACGAGGTGGGCAAGGCGGGGCACAATGCCATGACGGAGTACGACCGCACCGACAAGGGCATCACTCCGATGGGGGGGTTCCCGCACTACGGGGTGGTGACGCACGACTACTTGATGATCAAGGGCTGCTGCGTGGGCCCCAAGAAGAGGGTCTTGACTCTGAGGCACTCGATGCTCAAACAGACCTCTCGCCTCGCCACGGAGGAGATCAGGCTCAAGTTCATCGACTCCTCCTCCAAGTTCGGCCACGGTCGTTTCCAGACTAGCCACGAGAAAGCAAGCTTCTACGGCCGCCTCAAGGCCTAGCCTCGTGTTCATCCACCTTCACAATTCTATCTTGGCTGTTTTCGTTTCAGATTTTCTCAATTTTTAGTCTCGTATTCGATGGATGTTCTTCAGATGCTTGAATTTATCCATAAATTTTGGACCTTGTTTGGTAAGTAGAAGATGAAGAATAAATGGAGATGGAGAGTTTTTTAAGCCAAGGAATCAATCCATTGTGTCGTTTGATGGAAAGAGAATACAAGATGAATGATGATTTTTCATGAACCCACTAAAGTAATCTCTCTCAAGTTTTGATGGATTGAGAACGATGGAAACTAAAACATTGAGCGTATTACAAAATATAACCTATTATCATTATAATACTATATAGGGAAAGATGAGCGCAATATGGTAGTTCTTTTAGTACGATAAAAATAAATCATTATCTTCAATTTTTTTTATTTATATTTTATACCAAACAACAGAATAGATGAACTGTAAGTTTTTCTCATATTGTCGGAACCAATTTTTAAAAAATTTATGAGTCCAATACCTTCATTTTTCTTTACTTATATATCCACTTATGTTTCTCTTCTTCGTACTAAAGAGTCTAAAGGGATTTTAGAACGAGCCATAAAGTTATACACGATGTGTTTTTTTAAATGTTGTACAGATTATTATATTTTGTAAAGCGTGCTCTAATTTTTTAGGCGCTGAGTTTTATTACTACAAAACTAATATTTTAAGTATCATTTTGCTCGTACAATTAGTTTTGTGATATAAATGTCACAAGCATTATAGTTTATGGATCATTTGCGGTAGAAATCCTATTAAAAATACATTAGATGTCATTTTGATAAAATTTTGTATCATTTTCCGTTTTCTATACGGTCAAATAATTTTGGAGGGAAGCAGAAACATTTGTCTCTTCTCTTAAAAAGTAAAATAAAAATGTGTATATATTTGAACAACTGGCTTTGCTATGTCAATGTCAGTGGTTTTGGTTGAGAAAACAAGATCGCATTCATTGATTAGCTGTTGAGAAACTTGAGAGATATTAACAAATTGATATTTATCTTTTTTCAACTTTCTGTATGTTGTCATGATTTCCACTCACCAACAGCGAAAGTGAAAGGAAAAGAAGAAGCTATGGATATTGCCATCTTAAAAAAGTAGAACATGACATAAAGAGTAAAACACCAACTGTTTCAATTAGCTTAATGTTTGTTGGTTTGTTTTTTGGCTCGGAATCTTGAGGGGGTTTTCATAAATCGTTTGTTGACTTCGTAAAAGGTTGCTTCAAGTGAGAGAATTTCGGGGTTTGAAATGAAAATACATAAATATAAATAAAACCATGTGCTTCAAATATAAATATTAATATCATAGGTCCCTTCTCTTCTCGAAAAACGTCTTTCATAAAAATATCATAAATTTTTAACAAAAAAAGAGGGAAAAAAGAAAAAGAAGTGGACGCCTTGTAATCCTTTCCTTGGTACATGAAAATGAAATGAAACAGCAAAAAACAAAAGGAATCATCTTTATTTTTGTGTTCTACTTTGATACTGGAATGTCATACCATTTCTTTTTTGTTTTTCATTGGAGCTACCTAGGCCTAGCTACTAAGAAATAGTGTTGTTTAACCGCTCAAGTTTCAAGTTTGATATGCTTAATCTAATTAACTTCCATTATATGAGATTTCTTTTTGAGAATGGTATTAAGTGTGAGTTGTTGTTGTTACCAGCAAGTTGAGATAGACTTTCATATCATTCTTTTCTGAGACACGGTGATTACCTCGTTGACAACATATCTCTATTTCAGCGTTCAAATCAAATTAAGATTGTCAATCATAGCTCCATTTCTTTTCAAGAATTCTTTGGTTTTTAGGATTCTTGGCTTAATGCTCATTTCTTTTTACGTGTGGTATGTCTCTCATGTGTACCATTGCATGTGGGGTGATAGAATGATTCTTCTTAGTGCCTTTCTTCTGAATATTATTTGTTAATATCCTAACTTATTTTGCTATGCTTTCATCAAATAAAAATTTGAGCACATTGCATTGTGGTTTATGACACACTGTGTGTGTGTGCGCGCCTGATCAGTGTTTCTGACAAAAGCTATGGGATTTCCAATTGAACATTTTTCTTTCTTTCTTTTCTTTTTTAGAAAAATATGAAGAATAAATATTAATGTGGTGTACATCACCACCTTTTGTAGATCACTCCTACTCCTACTCTTTATTTATGCTTCACAAATCGCAATACAATTTATTTTTTGAAATTTCTTCTGTTGAATCATATGCCTAGTCTGCTACTACACAGCTGTAAGGTCATCCAATGCTTACTTTATTTTACTTTTTTGTAATAAAATTGAATTGTTTGTGTTATGATGCTATGTTGTTTCTTTCGTGTGCCATTTCACGCAGCCTTTGAACCTTTGGTTTTATTTTTCTTTGGAGTTATAATATTCCATTATGACATAAATTATGGTGAAGATACAGCTTTTTTTTTTTTTTTCTTTTTCGAGTATTATTACATGAGATGAGATTATGTGACATATAGCTCACGTTCCCACATCATTACATTTACATCCCCTATGTAATGAAACATAAACATAGGCACTGAATTGTGCTACTCACTAATTGATATTAATGTTCATATCATATCTATTTTCTTTTGTAGTAAAAAAACGACAACAACAACAAGCACTCACTCCCATCACTATCAGTAAATTCCCAAATTGTAAATCTTTATTTTCTCTCAGGCCATGTGTGTGTGTGTGTGTTTGAAAATGATGGTCACAATCATATCTGCTGTGAAACAAAGAAAGATGGTTAAGGGGTTAAATCATTAATATGGTTATTTCCTTCGCAATCATCACCTTCACGCTCTCTGTTCACTATTTTTATTATGACAAGCTTGAAGAAGAAGAAAAAAAAGAATTCCTGATTATGACAAAAAGGGTCTTCTGTTATGCGAGTTAATTAGTTTGGGAATAATGATCACAACAATTTTTTTTTAAAAAAAAAGAGAAGGAAAGAAAAGATAATTAGGAGATAAATAAAGAAAGGTGAGTGCTTTCGTAAAAGTGAAAAAAGAGGGCACATATGGTTGAGATTATGTGGAACATGAAGGCCCATTCATTTGATTAATTTGAAATGTGATTGTTTTGTTCAGACAGACAGGGTATAGTATCAATTAAGCTAGGCATCAAAAACACATATTAAAAAAGAAAAAAAAGTGTAGCTTAGAGATTATAATACGAATTTGTCTGTAATATAAAAGACTCATGGGAGTGGGAGTGGGCTAAAATAATAATGCATACACAAACGTGGGTGTCTCAGAGACTAATAAGACTATTTATTGAGTGCTCTTCCTAAATCTCTGGACTAATATATCATCTAATAACAACCTTCTTTTCATTTTTACTACTACTGGTGAATCGTGATCGTGATATTATATACTTGGCTCACCACACTACTCGTGATATCATCTATACTCTCCTCTTCTTCACATCGATCCATCTCCTTTTTCTTTCTTTCTTGGTAAGTCTTCCTCATCCTCTTCTGCTACTCTGCAAATTAACATCACCTTCTTGGAAACGAATAAAACAAAAAAAGGACAGTTTTTTTCTTATTCTTCTTCTTCTTCTTCTTCTCAAGTCTTTCTGATAAAATGGCACTATTCCCAAAAGCTTTCATAGTCAAACTCTAGTTTTCGCAATTGTTATTTTGGAACAAGTCTTTCCTTATTTAATGAAGAAATGCATTTCCTTTTGAACCAAACTGCATACGATTAAGGCAGATTGGCTTGACTTGAACTCGTATTGTCTTTGCCATCATCTTCTTTTACATGATGTTATTTTTTTTTTCTTTTTGGTTAGTGGCATAAAGTTTCATGGTTTTGTGTTGTAATTCTTGATTGCAGAGAGCGAAAGAGAGAGTGTAGTGTATGTTGAGATCAGAGGGGTATGAGTAATATAGGCAGAGAGAGAGCAAAGGCATGGGAAGAGTACAGAAGGCCAAGCCTGGGTCAGAGAGGAACAGGATTGGATGGTGAAGCCACATCCATGAATGCCATATCCTTTGGCTTTGTGGCCACCGCAATTTTGATTTCCATGTTCCTCATAATGGCCATATTTGAGCGCCTGTTCAAGCCAACGAGCCCTTCTTCTTCTTCTTCTTCTTCTTCTTCCGGTGAAGTTGCCAACAGGGCTCTTCAGAAGCTTGGGAGTCCACAACCGGTAAGTGTGTTCCCATCCATATTACAGCCTACTAAGTAGTAATGAGAAGAGCAGTTTGAGATAATAATGCAATGCAGGGACGGAGATCGGCAGCAGAGTTGTCGGTGGTGATGCCGGGCCACACTCAACCCACTTTCATCGCACAACCCGCCCCTTTCCCATCCCCATCCCAAAGGGAACCAATCTACTGGCCTCAACACATTTGACCCACCTCTTTTTTTTTTTTTTTGTTCTTTTTCTTTTCTTATCTGTATACATATCAAATATTTCATTGGAGATGAATGTAAACGAGGTTGGGGTTAGAATTAGATGGGCAATTCAATCAATGTGCCAGTATACACAAAATGGAGAATCAATGGATGGCATTGTCAAAAGTAATGAGAGGAGAGGTCACTGAAGCTCTTCATCGGGGAGTGCGACAGTCAACAAAGAGAACTTGACCCGCAGAGAAATCCTGGCCTTGTCAAGGACGAGCCTGGCCCCCGACACGACCCAGTAGCCGGGGTTGTCTTGCGGGCCCCGCGTCAGCTCCGCCGTGTCGACGAACTTGAGAAGCTTGGGAGGGTGGAGCGGGAGAGGAGGGCCGCCCGGGTACACGGCGGAGTTGATGTTGACATCCGCGGGCCGCTGGGGTGGCCTCTGGGCGGCCGTGCTGAAGTGGTGGCTTATGAGGGTCGATATGAGCCCCGACTTGGCCGTCGACACCTGCGACCCCTCCCACTCCGCGCGCTTCACCACCGTGGCTCCCGGGACCGCCGAGAAGCGCAGCCTCAGAAACAGGATGTTCTTGATCCCGTACTTCTCCACCTGAAGCTGCGCCCCCGTCACCACCGACTCCTCCTCCTCCGACTCCACCGGAGCCGTGCACACGTGCGAGAAGTTCTTCCACTGCACTTTCTCGTAGTATCTGCGATCACAAGCCTCGCGCCGGAACTTTCCGTCCGCCTCGTCTTCAAGTTGGAACACTTTGGGGAGAGAGGAGAGATGCTGCAAGTGAATGGCCAATCGATTGCTTCTCTTGCCTTCCAGATATAATCGCATCCCTGTCACCGGCCTCTTTCCCACCTCAACCTGTATACCAATTTCCAATTCATCATCATCATCATCATGTAATAATATCATCTACCAACCACAATCAAATAACTTGTCATAATACTATTTCTATTTCGAAAGCTTTACCGGAATCGTGTTCACATAAAGCTTAGGACCCATGAAGCTGAATTGAAGAGATGAATTGCTTTGTTGCTTTCGTTGCGGACCGAGGGGAAGTTCGCTGAAAACTGGTGCCCACTGTCTAGGGAGCTGAAACTCCAAAAACTGATGGAGCTCTTCGATCGGTGGTTTATCTGCACGTGCACACGAATTTAACTTCATACAAATTTTAAATAATCTATTAGAGAAACAAAGTGTGTAAAAGCAGATAGAATAGAGAAGGAAGAATGTTGCTGACATCGCAAGTAAAGATTTATGGCGTGGCTCAAGAATCCACTCCCTGGGACTCCGTTCAGTAGAGAGGTGATTGGGACGAAGGACATGGAGATCACGTCAGGCTCGCTTTGAACGCTTTGTAACCATTCCTTGTGGGATAGGTTTCTCGCATCACTCCCACCTCTCCTCTTGCAAATCGTCACAATGTCCTACAAATAACCCATATACACAAATGTAATGTGGTCAATAATGAACGAAATGAATACACCAGTATTTCTATCAAACAGATATAACACCTCCTTGTGAGAATAAGAACTTGACGGGTTTGCTTCTGCAAACCGTAGTTGATGTTCCCTGATCTCGAGCTGAAACACAAATGGTAAGACACGGTTAAAAACAGGAACAAGAATTCAATCTGAAACGAGTAAGAGGAAGAAGAAAGCACCGTACCTTGTTGGTTTGTTGGTGAGAAGATGTAGGAGTGGCATCTAAAAACCTTTGATCAGCGATGTCCTTGAGTCTGTTTCGCAGATCGGCGGGCTGGAGTGTGGACGAGTGGTTCTGTTTCATGTAGACGACATCCCGGCCTCCCATCTTGACTCCGACAATGATGTGGGTCCCGAACGTCTCGATAAAGCTGGCTAAGGCAGAGGGTTCCCAGGCCGAGGGGACAGCTGTCTTGACGCGGTCGCAGAGCATCGTCTGAGACTTGTCCAACGCGACCGTGTAGAGAGTGATGAAGACTCCGTCGAAAGCCACGCTCTTCGTGCTCGCCGCGTCCTTCTGCCAGCTGCCCGAGAAATCAAACATGGCATTGAACAGCCCCGACGGTATTTTCCCCGTCAGTGAGATCTCCTGGTTGAACTGTTCTGACATCTGAGAGGCAAAAGCTCATAATAACTTATTGATTTTGAGACGCTAATGGGATACATATATCATATACTTTTACATGCTAATGAATGATGCGAGTCTCTCTCCCCATATTTAGTATATCAATAGTATCTAAATTTGAACACTCCGGGTCAAAGCTAGTTTCTTCTAATTTAGGGAAATGAAATGAGGTTCGAGTACCTGCTGGAAAGAGAGGACGTCGGAGCTGAAGCGAGTCCGGTCGCCCTTGTCGCATTTGATGGATTTGGAGACATCGGAGATGACAGTCCCGTCGGGAAGAATGATCTGACGGCGGTGATTTTGGTCAAGGTCGATGAGACGCGAATCTCCCTTGCAGTACTTGAGGCGGAGATCGATGGAGATGTCGTAACCACGGCCGATGGACTCGATCGCAATCTCCGCCGCCTTGGCCGCCGGAACCCTAAGTGCCATTGGCAATTTCGGGAGAGAGACCGAGAAAGAGGCCCTAAAATGAGAAAGAGAAATGAAACCCACACAGGTACAGCGCAGACGAGGAGAGTCTCATTCTCAAGTCTCAACTGCCTTTGGACTCCAATAATGGCTTTGTTTGAAATTATTATTAATGTGAGAGATTAGAGTGTGAGCGAATTTGAGAGCACGTGACTAATTATTATAATGAGAGTCAAAGGGATCAATCACAGCCAGGCACTGCAACACTTTGTCTTGTTTGTTTTACAAAAAAAACTGAGTCAAATACTTTGTGGTTGCGTTGAATATATATTATTTGTTTTGCATTGAAGACATGGCAATACTATTTTATATCACACACAAACAAAACAAAACACACATGGTATGGTATGATATAGGGTATGAACAACTAATTGAGTGTGGCCTTGTATTTAGCAGAATAAAGATGACAGTCAGAACTCATGTCGCGCCTCTATTACTATAACTAGTGCCAAAGTTAGTAAAAAACTCGTAATCCTAAACAAAAAGGAAAGGTGCATCGATTCACAAGTATGGGCACACGTTAAAACTCTTTTATGTACTCATTTGCCTCAAAGCAGGTCGCAGAATGTTCCATACTCCCAAATGAAACATCACAGACGTTAGAAGATACCAACCTGCTTGAGAAGGAAGCCACCTATTGGAGGCAAAGGAGTCGCAACGAGTGGAGACCGTAATACGAGCTTCTTCCATCGCAACGGCGGAAGACGAACGAGGCATTTGGACCGAAGATCCAACGGAGGAGGAGAGGGGCATCTTCGTGGAGATTTTTATGTCTAGGAAACCGAGGTCGCACGGGGGGGTCATCTCCATTGAATCTAATGGAGCTTTGCTTCGACGTTTTACCGAGGAAGAGGTCAAAAATGCTTTCCTCGGGATTTAACCCTACCAAGGCTCCGGGTAAAGGAAAGGCGGCTTCTCCGGCTTGTTCTTTCAAAAGTATTGGGAGCCTATGTCATCCACACGTGTAGAATGAGGACATAGACATTGACGAGTTGAATGAGACAACCATTGTTCTAGTGTTTCTAGTGCAATGTGCCGGTCTCGCTGATTTCTTGCTCGATGAGATTATTTATTTGCTTTCCTGTTTCTAGTGTTGCTTTCATTTCAAGGATTGTAATCACTTGGCACATTTTTTGGCTGGGAAAGCTCTCAGGGCTTCTTCGGATTATTATTATTATTGTATGCAAAATTGATTTTGAACGTAATCATATTTACAACAATGAATTCACTTTTGCTAGTGTAACAAAAACAAGATGAGGAATATTAAGGAAACTGAGTGTGATTAATGATTATATTCTATGTAGTATTTGAGATTTTCGTCCACATACGTCTAGTTTTGTTTTTTTAAAGAAAAATCACACGCAAACGTCGAAGTATAAGATGGCATGATAGCCAATGTTTCACACTTGACTGGAAGAGTGCGGGGAGCCTGAGCGTTAGTATCCGACATGTAAAGCAAGAAGGTGAGGATAGATTTAGATCAAAGGAAGCTCGGGTTATAGGATTGATTCTAGAGAGAGAGAGAGAGAGAAGAGAAACATCGTGAGTTGTGTTGAAAAGCATTTCCGTAAGTAATAATAGTAAAGGCCAATTGGGTTATACAGAAGTAGCAAGGATTCCAGCGTGAGTGAGATGGTGCAGGAGGTGTTCGGAGCCGCGGCCCAGCACGACGAGGCCGACGTTGGAGTTTGCGCAGAAGGAACACACCGCTGAGCTGTCGGTGATGTCGAGGTCTGACACGCAAGTGGCGGTCCCGCATTTTGAGATGTGGTCACTCCCGGGGGCGCACAAGATGGCCTGTGTCCACGGCATCGTCTTGAGATCGCGGCAGATCGCCGCCTCTCTCCCTCCTCCCCCGATCACCAACACCACCACCTTCTCTCCTGACCACCCAAACATACATACTTTCTCATCGACTCAACAAACAAAAGAGACGGTTGTGATTACCACTTGCAGAAACGGGAGGGTCCGATTCATGCGCCAAGCAAGCCGAGACGCTTCGTAACGAGCTCCTGAGATTTTGCGACCTGGGAAAAGCGACTCTCTTCACAGCCACCTAAACAACCAAAATCCATGAATCAGTCAGCATTTGAAAGGAAATTGGTTTGATAGAGAAGAAAAGACGACCCAAGTGTGGGAAGCGACGGAGAGCGAGACGGTGGGTGGCTTCGTCAAGGAAGAAGAAGAAGAGGCCACATTCGACGTCGACGAAATTACCGAAGCCGCCATCGCCACCTTAACCTGCACTTCTTTTTGTCAAACATATGGTGTGCATTATAATTACACTTTCATCCTACAGACAGAGCATCACACAATCTAAACCACAAATCAAGATCCTGTACAAACAGCGCAAGGGTTCGTTTCTGATCAATGTTCAGAACTAAAGTGATGAACAGAGTTTCAAGCAATAACTGGTCTACCCTAGAACCGAAAATTGCAAAGGACAAAGAGCGTACCTTGTGAACAGCACACACGAGAGGTTCGCGGAGAACTCGAGGGTTTTAACCCCTTTAATTTACGGGGCATCAAATAATAAAACAACAACAATTAGTTTTATTTTTACGAAAATCTCACCTCAAATTTCATGTCGTTTGTGTCATATATTGTCGTTGAACATCAATTTATTTTGTATTTATTAAAATAACGAGTTTATTTTGTGGTTGTATACTACAGTGTAAGTCTACAGAAAAACCAGACAAATATTGTCTATGCTCCTTTCCAAACAAATATCTAACTGAAACATTGACGCCAGTCATTTCTTGACATCGGAGAGCTGGTAAGTTTTTTCTGTTTTGTTGAATATGAAATAAACAAGACGAAGAGCGTGGTTGACACAAACAAAACAAAAAAGCATATTGTTTCTGTATTTCTTTCAAACGTAGTAAGGACACCATACATTTTGTTCATAGTTCTTATATTTGGTTCTTTTTGTGACATGATAAGCATCTTCATCCCGTTACATAAACAACACAGCTGCTCTAAATTAAGTATGAAATATATTTGTTGTTTGTTTTTTTATGGTGGAAAACATAAGGAGCAAGAGGAATGAGAAGGAGCTAGGCGTGCAAGGCCATAAACAAGTTGTGCTTGCGAGCATGGTCCGGTATCAGCCTTTTTATCATTTCATCGGGAATCCCCGACACCTCTGTCACAAACAAACCCTCTTCTTATAAGTAAACACACATTCACGTGTCAGAAAAAACAAGAATGGTTAGTTAGTTAATTACCCTCAGATTTGAAGTTAAAGAGCGGCGGAAGAGGCCGTCCGTTTGGTAGCCGTGTATTCGGGTCCCTCAGCTCATCAAAGAATGGATGAATACAAGCTTCCAACTGATTTATTAATACGAAACACACACACACACACTAATTTTGTTATTTCCAAACCAAAAACAAAAAAAAAGGAAAAAAAGAAAAGTAACGGCGGGGACTTACAGCAGTGCATCGCAAATGAGGTGAATACTGGAAAAACCTGCACACGAGGTCCACTGCTTCTGGGGGTAGCCTTTTTTGAAACACCTGTTTGTTTTTAAACACCTTTTCTTTTAGAATAACCACAAATAGACCACCATAATATATATATATATGTATATATATGATTACCTTGTGCCATGGATGGGGCTTAATCTGCGGGAACTTGAACTCCGTATAGTTTGGATTCATGCACTTTATCTCCTCTCTTGTCGGTGTTCCCAATACCTGCACACACCAACGGCTTCTCATCATTCTGATCATCTTCGCCCCTTTTGAAAAAGCTAAATGAATGATTTTAATCCTCCCTCACCTTGATGATCTCAACTAGCTGATCAACTCCACTCTCACCAGGAAACAGAGGCTGCAAGATTAGACAACTTGGATGTGACTCAAAAACAGAACAAGATCACTCGCAGGGACTATTTTGGAAAAAATAAAAAATAAACTACCTGTCCAAGTAGAAGTTCAGCCATCACACAACCGGTTGACCAAATGTCAATGGCGGTCGTATATTCAGTGGCACCGAATATTAGCTCTGGAGCTCGATAAAATCTTGAGCAGATGTAAGACACATTTGGTTCGCCTTTCACCTGATTACAGTATATGTAAAACCAACATAAATATTTTCTCGTCACCCAGATGGACCTGCAAGATAGTTAAATCCCTCAATATCTTATCAAGAGGTAGAGCATAAAACTCACCAGAACTTTGGCACTTCCAAAATCACAAAGTTTCAACTGATGCGTGTGAGGATTTACCTGGATATTAAAAGACACACCCATAATATGATCAACTACGGATTCTTCTAGCGCTTAAACTCAAATTAAAATGACATCCCATTACATATCATATTTGGGTTTCTTTGAACTGATGATGTCATACTAGGATATTTAAGCATTCATGGGTGTAAGTGGTGAACAATCTTACAAGTAGGTTTTGAGGTTTGATATCGCGGTGACATATTCCAATGCAGTTATGGATGTAAGCAAGTGCCCTGCAAATCTGTACCCCTCAAAAGAAAACATTAGAGAGAGAGAGAGAGAGAAAGAGAGAGAGCGAGCGAGAGAGAGAAAGAGAGAGTGGCAAAGGAACCTGGTATGTATAGAGTTTGACATAAATGAGTGGCATTCTTTGGTTGATTTTGGTGTAGTTCTTTGCAACGCGAGAAACAGTGTCGGGCACGAACTCGAGGACGAGATTCAGATAAAGCTCTTCTCTTTCGGTGGTGGAGAAGAAGCAGTGTTTCAAGGCGACCACGTTGGGATGGTCGAGCATCTGCATTATCTGCAATTCGCGGTTCTTGTAGCGCTTGTCTTGGAGGACCTTCTTGATTGCAACGATCTCTCCGGTCTCTCTGCATTTTGCCTGACCCGGGAACGCAATTAATCTGTCAAATTCAAGGCCAAAGAGGAGCCGAGAGAGGGTCCGATTGTACCTACTTGGCAAACAACGCCGAACGAGCCCGTCCCCACCACGTGCTCTGGTATGTAAGTCTTGCACTGAGTGAGAGTGAGAGTGAGAAATCAGATCACACTTTGCTTATAATGTTTAGAGAAAGCGGAGACAGTTGTCGGGTTGGGACGAACCTGCCTGGAATTGGAATGAGGGTTTCGAGAGGGTCTGCTTTGAGAATCCTACACAGAAAGAAAAAAAAGAAAAATATAAAGAGCATCAAATTGTTTAGTTGCAATTTGTGTGCGTGAGTCTTACTGTTACTGAGCGGTGATCGTCTTCGTCGTCGTCGTCGTCTCTCAGTCTCATGCCCAGCATCTCTCTTCCGAGCCAGTCAACGCCGTTGACGGACCTTGAACTGCCCACTCCGCCGGAAGACGCCATTCACAACCACTCACTCACTTCCGATTCGCTCTACACATTCTTAACCCACAAAACCAACGGTAAACTCGGATTTCAGTCAATCAGATCTACTCATTATCACAATAAACAACAATTCAAACCGGATCGTGTATACGCAACAAACCTGCTTTGTTACTTCAGCGAAGACTTGATACTGATCGAGA
Organism: Urtica dioica subsp. dioica; assembly: GCF_054948205.1. NCBI lineage: Eukaryota > Viridiplantae > Streptophyta > Magnoliopsida > Rosales > Urticaceae > Urtica > Urtica dioica. The sequence goes on from NC_142766.1 coordinate 23,855,577, forward strand.
TAAGAAAGAGACACGTTTTGGCTTTGGGAAATTCAATTGCACAGCATACACACAACCGAATATCTCATGTTAGTAATATGCCTAATTTGGCTATGCTGGGTTTTCTTTGTCCAATTCACTCTCTAACTAAACAGGTTTAGTGTTTCCGATTAAAAAAAATGAATATATATTAATATCACATTACCAAATTTAGAGTTTTATATTTAATTTTTAAAAATATGAAATAAAAAACGAAGTTTCACATAATTCAAGGATATATTTGTTTTTTCTCTCAAAGAATATTATTGGTTTAACTTTAATCTCTAACAATAATGCACACACCCCACCCCACATTTACGTTTTTTTTTTATTATTATTATATTATATTATATATTTATTACACAGTTTCCCTTTATCCTGAGTCCATGCTCACTCTACGTCTACACTTTTCTCTTTTTTTAAATTCATATATCTTTACTTTACTGCACCCATCATTCATTACAAAATTCCATGCGCAATTGAAAAAAATAAATAAATGGCTTTAGTATCTGCACCGATTTTTTCTCCTTTCGTTTGAAATTTTGTTAATTATTCCTGTTACTCGTTTGATATAACTTTTCAAGTCGAAATGAAAATGAAATTAACTACTTGAAAAAAATCATTGAACTTTAAAATAAATAATTGAAGTTTATAATAAAGCACAAAGAAAGTGTGTTGGTTTTTCAAAAGAAGTTTGACAAACGCGTGTGCGTTTGTTTCCTTTTATTCATCTAAGGGGGTTCCTTTTTTGCTGTCGCAATTCCCATCTCCATCTCTCTATCTATCCCATCTTCAACTCAGCAGGGATCATCATAACAATCAATACTTTTATCTATTAAATTGAACTCAGATTCGATTAGAGTAAAATAGTGAAAAAGAAAGAAAGAGGAGCAATGAATGTGTGTGCGTGGTGTGGTGTGTATATATAAATTATAAAAGTAAGCACTGATTGTGCAGGCCGTGATGATTGTACGCGTTTGAATGAGAGAGTAAAAGGAAAGGGAATCAGATTCCAATGGCGTCAAGGAGTTGGGAGTGTTGAGAGACGGAGACGAGGGAGTTGGCGACGATGGCTCCGCTGGCGGCGACGGCAGGCACTCCGATGCCGGGGAAGGTGGAGTCGCCGCAGCAGTAGAGCCCCGGGATGGGCGTGGCCTGCCCCGGAAAGGAGCCCTGGCCCGCCTTGATGGCCGGCCCGTACGTCCCTCTGTGCCTCCTCACAAACCTCTCGTGCGTCAGAGGCGACCCCACCAGCTTGACCTCGCACTTGTCCCGCCGGAACCCCTCCCCCACCGCCCGCTCCACCGCCTGCCACATCACCTCCGACCGCTGCTCCTTCAGGCTCTTGTATTCGCGGCTGCGCCGGTCCAGCCCCTCCCACAGCTCGTAGGGCTCCGTCCCGGGGAGGTAGGCGTGCAGCACGTGCTTCCCGGGGGGCGCCACCTCGGGGCTCACCGCGCTCGGTATGGAGATGAGCACCACGTTCTGGTCCGCGTCCACTCCGCGCTCCCACTCGTTCACCACTATGTGGTGGATCCCCAGGTCGTCCCTTATGCCCTCCGCCTCGAACCCCAGGTGGAGGTGCATGAACGAGTCGCACTGCGGCGTCGTCTCCACCGCGCGCGCGTACGCCGCTGGGGCCGCCCCTCTCGGCACCAGCTTCAAGGTGTCCCACATGGACGCGTTGCTCACCACCGCCTCTTTGGCCCTTATCACCTGCCCGCTCCTCAGCCTCACCCCCGCGGCTCTGCCCTTGGGCTCCGTCAGGATCTCCTCCACGTGGCTGCCTAGGCGCACCCGGCCCCCGAACTTGTGGAGCCCCCTGAGGAGGGCATCCACGACCCCCGCCGACCCCGCCACCGGGTACTCCAGGCAGCTGCCTTCCTCCTTGTACCACTCCCCGAACATGTATATCATCTCGGCGGAGAGGATGGCATCGGACTTGACGCCGGCGAGCAGGAAGGCGAGCAGGTCGACCCAGTTCCGGACGAAAGGGTGGGTGAGGCCGAGAGAGTCCATGACCTCGGAGAAGGGGCGGAGCATCTTAGTGGCCAGCAGAGCTCCACGTGGCCCCATTTGGAGCAAGGAGGCGAGGAGGGAGGGGGTGTACCTGAGGGCGGCCGTGGAGACGACTCCAAAGTCGGCCCGGATGGCCAGCGGAGGCAGCGCCATCGCCGTCGCGGACAGCGGCAGGACGGCATCCATGAGGAGCTGCCACTGCCGGGCGGCCTCGGGGCCGGCGTGGTGGCGCAGGTCGTTCACGAAGTGGGCGGGGCCGATGCGGGACAAGAAGTGGGCGTCCCCCGGCAGGTGCACCATCCAGGAGTCGTAGGAGACGCAAGGCACGCTCTCCCCCACCGCGTCCAGCACCTGGGCCAGCGGGTTCGCTTGCGGGCCCCGCGACTGGAACCCCGAGAACAGAGACGGGCCCGAGTCGAACTTGAAGCCGCCCACCTCAAAGGAATGGGCGGCGCCGCCAGGGATGTCGTGGCTCTCCAACACAACCACGTCGCGGCCGTAGCGCGCAAGCAGGGCTCCGCAGCACAGCCCTGCTATGCCGCTCCCAATCACCACCACATCCGCCGACTCCGACTCCGACGCCTTGTTCCATATCCCACTCAAACGACGGCGACTGCCAATATTTGAGGAGGCTTTCACTTTCTCTTTCACTCGGCTGAGAACATTAATTCTGTTTGGAACCACAAACTCACACCATGTTGCCATTCTTCTTTAATTACAGACACTCTCCTCTCCCTTTCTCTCTCCTTATATTTTTTTTTGTATGCTTCACTCATATGTTGCCACGTGTACAAACTTACTCCACAGCATTATCCTTGATTATATACACTCTCACCGTAATTTATAATACACTAAAAGTTCAGCATATTACTTCATTAATTCGTTTTTTTCTTCTTCATAAAATTCTATGCTCCTCTTTCTAAAAAGTAAGTCATATATAATACATTAAAATTCTAGGATATCTATCTACTGGTTATATATAAATTAGTTCCCAATTCACACCAAAAAATAAATAAAATTCAATTTGTTTTACAAGTACTATATAAGAAATAAGAAATATTTCGTTTGGTCCTATTTATTTCATTAGATTATTATCCTATATTAGTTTTAAAGCGCCTTTTCCTTAGACACCTGATAATCCGGCACAAAGTTTTCTCCGACACACCTGCCAAATCCAACCCAGACCCATGAACAAACAAAGAGACTCATCGCTACAAAAAGATAAAAATAAAAATAATAAATATATAGAAAAAGCGAGAAAAAAACATACTTCTGAGAAAGGCATAAAGAAAGTATAGGTCGTGTAAGATTGCGATAATTTCGTAGTGACGAATGCTCTCGACCAAGCAATGGCATCCACTAGACTAGTTTTTAAAGATCGATGTAGTGGTACGTCTATGACCCCGAATTCTTCGTCGTTCAGATAAAACCACAAAATGCACAGTCGAAGCACCAGCCAGTACAAACGAGTTTGAAGCAACACGCAGTCGTGGCTTTCTCCAATTCCATTCAACAAACTGCTGAAGACGTCAAACGTCAATCCCGACGATGACGAGAGTTTAACCACCTTGTAGTCACTGCGAGACTCGTCGGAACCAAAACCGTACACGGGAAACTCGTTTGTGTGTCCCTGGCTTGTCCCGTTTCCGGATTCCACAACACGATTGCCAACTCCTCTCGCGCGGGGCAAGCTCTTGTGGTTCAAAAACACCCATGTACTTCCGCAGCCTTAGGCACAACAACCCGTCACAGCACCCCACCACATGACATTCTATTAGAACCCATGTTTGGTTTGTGTGTTTAGTCTGTGTCGTTTAGATTAGTTTACAGGCTTGAATATGTCGTTTATATAGAAACAGAGTTAGTTTGTTAGTTTTAGTCTTATGCTGTTTACAATGAGGCTATATATAGTCATTCTCTTGTACTATTGTAAGTAAGTCGAATAAAACTTTTTGGTCTCTGATTCATTCAAGAACAGAGTTCATCTTTTCCCCAATTCGATTTCCTCTATCAAACCTAGAAATTCAATACATTCAACGAAACTCCCCGTCCATGATAACAAAAGGAAGCAACTAATAATAACAATTATTAATTATAATAATAAAAATAATAACTAAAATAAAGTAGATAAAAATAAAAATAAAATAGAACCTTGCTACAAGTAAGATCCGACACCACTTGATATGAAGGGTTTTGTTGGAGTTCAAATTTGAGTGGCCCATATCGGGAGGTTCGGAAACACGGAGTTTTTTGTGCAGGAATCCTCCGAATTAAGATAGATCGAATGATGCCACGATAGTGCGGAATTCTAGTCGATGAATTTGACGAATATCATAAGAATTTCAAGCACAAATTCTTAATAAGTTCTAGAGATGAAAGAATCCTCTCTTATCATACAAACGCTTTACATATTCTTTCAATTCTTTCAGTGTCCTAAAAAATTGTTCTAAAATAGATTTTCGGAGGAAAAGTATTCTGGAGGATTTTTTTTCCTATTTTCTTTTCATTTTTTAAAGCTTCAAATGTATGTAATAAAATAAACAGAAACGAGTTACTAATAATGATAATAATAATCAGGGAAACGTAGAATATATATATTTTCAATCAATATCGGATTCTATTCTTGCTCCTGGCAAGACGAAGAGTAATTTTCGATGATGTTTTCTCATGTTGTAGTGTTTTTTTCCCGGAAAAACAAGAAAATCGGTAAATTTTATTCGGAGAGAAGTTATCGGCGAACTTGAGCAAGAAGAGAAATGAGACAATCTCAATGGAGTCTTCTCTGGATCGATCTAGGAGAAGATAATCGTTTTTGCCGACACGTTGAAACACTTTCGATGAGGTAATCTCACGGCGGAAGGCGGATTTATTTTCAGGTGACGATGGAAGAAAGAGAATATTCGCGGAAACGAAACAAGGTTTCTATGGGAATTAATTATAATTTGAATGTCATTTTGTCCGGATATTCAGCTTGTGAGGTATTCGAGTTAGGTGTTTATGGAATTCTGCGTTTTTTCGATATGGTTACGTAATTTTTTTCTAAAAATTATTTGTGATCATTAAGTAACAACTGTTGTCCGTGAGTTTATATACTTACGAGTTTTGCTTTTAATAATACTTGCAAAATTTGGATCTGCTACACTTTGATTGAAATGTTTTATATATTTTTTTGTTAGAGATATTATGATTTGTACGTAGAGTAAACTTTAATAGTTTCAACTAGGGCTGTACAAAACCGAACCGAAAATCGGATAAAACCGATATCCAAACCGAACCGAAACCGAAATTTGGAGCCACGTCAGCTAACCGAAATTCGGATTCGGATAACCGATCCGGTTTACAAAACTGGACCGGATATCGGATTTGATTTTGGAAAAATCTGGATATCGGTTATTTAACCGATTTTTTTTAATTAAAAATAAATATATATTAAGAGAATGGTCGCATTTTAGATCCTTTTCTAAGTTCTTTGTCTCCGAGAATGGTGGAAGCATTGATTTACACTAAAAGTTTGATGAGCACGTACAAAGATCTTGTTGTATTGCGAGAATACATGGATGAAGTAGAAGCACTAAATTATTCTAAGCAAGTTGTTTCGGGTAAGATAATTAATTTGATATTTTATTTGACATATTCATTTGTTGTTTGTTTATTAAAACAAATTTATTTTAAATTTATGTCATTATTATTAACGGATGATGGTCAAATTGACATAGAAGAAAAAACTTTTTATATATCAACTCCTACTGCTACTACAACTTGATTATGTGATCTATAAAGGTAACACACAAATTCAATTGTTGTATGGTTTATTATGATCATTAGGGTTGTAATTTTATTTTTATATTATGATATTTACATGTGCAGGTAGTTGGAGACGAGTGTCATTTTGAATTTTATTTTTTTTACTTAGTTTTAGATTATGTTTTGTCATTTTGGAGCTTTATAACAGTCGTTTGTACTCGTTTTTTGAATTTTTACAAATCGGATTTGGATTTTAGAAACTGGATATCCATTTTATAAAACTGGATATTAAACTGGATCTGAAATTTTACAAACTGGATAACCGAATTTTAAAAATTGGATACTGGACTGGATACTGGATTTAAGAAACCGGATAACCGAATATTCGGATAACCAAATTTCGGTTTTAGACTAAATTGGACCGGATACTGGACCGAGTTTTTAAAAACCGAAAATTCGGATTCGGATACTAAAAATGTCAAAAATCGAACCGAACCGATCCAGTTTTACCCCTAGTTACAACATAATTAAATTTAAATCCGATGTGTTACTAATTTATTATAGTTATATTAATTATTAGGGGTAGAGAAAGAGAAAGTTTTTAGCTAATAGAAATTATGGTGGGGCCCATTAGTACTTTGTAACGAAGTGAACTTAGACGGTTGTTAAGTCAAAGTGTCATTTTAGTGATTGAGCAAACTTAGTTGATTTATTTCAGAAGTTACGAAGAAGGCTGGAAGGAGAGAGAGAAACGGAAACTTTCGGGCCTGTGTAGTTCACTCAAACTGTTTTTGTTTTCATATAGTTGTAGTCTAAATTTTTTTGTAGTTGTTTTCAAATAACTATTTGGTAAGGATTTCAGTTTTTTTTAATTCAGTTTTTTGTAATTATAGTGTAATAATTCACATAAGAATTAGACGTTAAGATATATACTAATTGAAAGTCTATGCTGCGAATATAATGGTCGTACCTTTAGTAATAATGATTGTTCACAAGTTCATCGGAAAACACCGTTTGTCTTTGTAGTCAATACAACAAATATCAAATTTTGATACCTAATGTTGACTAAAAATAGTGAAAACTCATGTGCTCGATGAGAGGATCACGATCAATTCATAATTTGTAAAATGGAGTTCCGATTGTTTAAAGTTTGTCATAATTGTAAAACTTAAGTTTTCCAGGGAACGAAAACAAATTCGATAATCAAAAGTGAGGAAAATTAAATGATGTTGATAGGAGAGAATGAAATGCCAAGATGATATATTAAAAAAAAATAAAAAAATTGAGTGAAAAAAATTAAAAAACACCTAAAAACTGTTTTTTGATTTTCTCCATTAAAATAGAAAACAGTTTGAAAACTTTTTGAGTTGTATTATGAGAATCATCAAACAAACAGTCAATTCAGTTTTTCATAAAACTGTTCAAGTTAGAAAAGTGTTTTCAAATGAAGAAACAAACATGACATTCACAATTGAAATTGGAAAAAGGGAAAAAAAAAAGGAAACTTACACAATTGAAACTGGAAACATAAAAAAGGAAACCTTAGCTAAGAGATGTCTAAGGTTAAAACTATATACAACTCGATCCGTAACCCCAAAGGATCAGGTATGTGCGTTAGACACAATTGGAAAGTATACCAAAAAAAAAAAGGAAACATTACACAAACTATAAAACCAAACATCAAACATTAATTCATTGAGCTCTTGGGTCCTAGCTAGTTTCGTCCATACTCGGTTTGGTATGTCTCTCTCTCAAACAACATATTGATCTACTCTTATTTAACTCATTATACAAGTAATTAATGAAATTAACGATCAGGAATTGAAACAAGAGTAAGTTTGTCTCTGTTACCGTCTCCATGGATGAACACATGCAGTTTTATTGCACTTGTGGACAAAGCGGTTTTACATCACTGTTCACCCAACATCCGAAAGCCTTGAGACAAAAGTGCTCGTCTTTAGCAAAAGGTAAATATCTATGTTCTACGGATGCTTTAAATTAATAATTTGTTAGTTAAATGTATTTTTTTTTAACTTTAGTATTGTGTTTCACAGGTTATGCAAAAGTACGGAGAGTTCCAAAGGATTCTACAATTTATCGTGTTCCAAATGTGGAGCTTGTCTTGGTTTTGCCTTCAGCAAAACCGGCCCTTATGTAGCATATTGGGGTTACAAAGAATACAACATATAGCATCCTTTATATATACTAAGGAATTGTGCAAAGTTACTCTCCCTAAACGATGTGGGACTTTTTCCAATTCCTCAAATTAGGCTCCACCACTAACAATCTCCCACTTGGAGACTAATCTCATCACGCGTCTCCATCCTGCAGCGGCGACTCAACTCATCAGACGAAGAGTCCAACTGAGTTCGATTATATATTCAGATTGAAAGTAATGAAGATATATTGTGGAAGCAATGATGTTAGAGAGAGCGATGAAGAACTGGCAGCTAGAGGACTCAAGTTTTTTTTTATTGGTAATCTTTATATTTTTTGACTATTTTTTAATCGGTGATCTTAAACGGATCACATACTCATTTCCTTATGATACACACACACATATGTATATATATGACATCTATAAATTGATCAATAGGCTTTGGACAATGAAAGAGAAGGAGATCGCCGTTGTAACCCACAGTGCATTCTTGCATGAGACCTTGAAAAATACCTTTCTGAGGATTGTCACCCTTCAGTAAAAAATGAAATGTCCACAAAGTAAGTATACTAATACTATTAATTATCTCATAATACCATCTCTGAAATATCTTATTTACATAAATTTTATGCTTAATTAACCTAATTAAGACGCAATGTGCGTGGTAGCAGATTTTTCAATTGCGAGCTTCGGGACTAAGAATGTAGGGCATGAAGCATACAGGCTAATATGAGTATCTTTACAGGAATGCTATGAAAATTGGGTAGGGACAAACGGAATATATTATTGTCATGCTTATGTGATATGAATGTATGTATTTTAGGTTATTTTATTTATAATTTAAATACTTAGTGTGTTCTTTGAGTGGTTTCGTAGTCTTGACTTTGTGTCTTGACTTGGATGAATCCGATCAATCTGTCTGGTAAATAAATAGTTTGATTTGGAGGTCAAATTTTTTCATCTTAATTGTAAACTATTTTGTGGCGATGGGAAAAAAGTTCTTTTGTTTAAATGGTTAAAAACATACAGAGTTGTTTAAGATATCGGATTTTCAACTTTCAGAAGAGGAGATGAGACAATATTTTTCAAAACCGTCTTGTCGTCTTTATGTCTATGAACTTTGGGAGAACATAGACAAAATTAATATTTCCTGTGGGTTTGGTTTCATTACTCAAAAATCAAATCTGACCCAGCAATTTTAATCTTAATTTTGCTGCATTTTTGTATTCTGAACAGATAATTGTCTCCGACTGATCTTACGGGATTGATAATGGAATTGTAAATCAGCGGGTCTATGACGTTAAATAATCACTGGTTTTTCTTTCTTTGATGTATTTGAAATAAATATACCCTTGAATTGAAGTGGTCGTCTTTTCTTGGTTGGTAGTTTTACTTGCAGACAAACGCAGCCTGTGACTTTTCAAGGTCTCGTCCTAAATTTCGTTAGCTTTCACTCCATGTTTCTCGTCTTTGAATGTGACTCTTAGTATTGGTTGCCTCAATTATTGGATTGTGGAATTGTAAATCAGCGGGTCTATGATGTTAAATAATCACTGGTTTTTCTTTCTTTGCTGTATTTGAAATAAATATACCCTTGAATTGAAGTGGTCGTCCTTTCTTGGTTGGTAGTTTTACTTGCAAACAAACGCAGCTTGTGACTTTTCAAGGTCTCGTCCTAAATTTCGTTAGCTTTCACTCCATGTTTCTCGTCTTTGAATGTGACTCTTAGTATCACCAACAAATAATATAAGCGTATTTACCGGTTCCTTTTTCCCCGAGATGTGTGAACTTCAGTTTTCTGTAGCAAGTTTAAACGTCCAACGCAATTGTCATCTCCGTGACATTGCAGGATTGTCAACACGAATTTTACTTCTGAATCTTACTTCCGCACATGAACAAAATGGCTGAAGAAGGTTAGCCATTATATTTTTCAACTTCTTCTATTTTTACGGTGCACTTTGATCATAATTGCTAGTCTTTTACTATGCTTACATGACCTTGGTGTTTGTTCATTTCTTAGTATGTTGGTGTCCTTTTTAGGACCGGAAGATTCTATATCATCGGCTACAATATTAGCTTCATATCGTGACTCCACTCGGTCGAGAAAATATAAAAAAGTCTGTTTATGGTTTTCCTTTCTAAACTATTGTCTTCATGTTCGTTTCTTAGTCATATTAAAGACAAGCTTCAAAATTTATATCCCTGAATAAGTTGATAAATATGTGTGCGCAGAAAAACCTTCAGAAATTGAACAACCGTATTTGTTTTCTTTGGTACTTAAACATATGATGCACAGACCTTGTGGTCTTTTAAATCCAAAAAATGTTTGTATAAATCAGAAAAAAGAATGCAAAAAATCATTACCCTAAAGAATTTTCTGAATATACTGAATTAGGTGTGTCAGTTATGTACATTACGTGAGACTTATGTTTGTCTTAAGTTTTATGTAAGCTTATATGTGCTTCCTATAGATTCCCGTAGCTTACTATATATTATCGTCAAAATAATTAAACTCAGTTAGTGTCAAAGCTATGAGCTTAATGTCCACATCCGAGAGAGTCTGTAAATCTCCCGTCGCCCGCGCAAACTTGTTCACTGCACTCGATCAATGTGACTGAATGAATGGTCTGTTCGTTGATTCGGTTTCGATGTCGTTTTTCGTAATCTGTGTCAATTGTTTGAAAAACAACATGTATTATCTATCCCCTTCTCCCCAACGTGCGAAGCACGTTTCCCCTCTAGTGTATATATATATATATATATATATGAGAACGAGGGAACTTACTTTTTGACAAAAACCTGTGAAAGCTGGTCACGAACAATGTACACACTCGTACACTTCCTAAAGAGGACCAACATCAAATTATAACGAACAAGTGAATAGAAATGAAAGATTGAATTGGAGAACATGAAAATGATTTATTGAATTGGAGAAGATGGTCGTACCAAACCCTCTTGCATTTTGATGTTACTCAGAGTGAGTCGACAAGACAATCTCCGCCGATTATCAAACTCTTCAAAAGTATAAAAACTCGTGTCACCATCCAATCAATAGAGCAAATCAATTTCAAACTGTTTTATCGGAAAATCAATTTCAATGTCATATCCATGCAATTACAATACTGAGCATCAAACTAGTTAAAGTTGAAGCAAAACTCGTTTGTAACGAGGAAAATAATTTGGATAGCAATGAAAAGAAAGACCTAAGAAATCAATGACAGAAATGAAGAGTTATACATCAGTGGACTAAACTGTCCAAAAAAAAAATGTTCAGAACACTAATCAATCAAGACTACACTAGTAAAAAGAAAATGGCAAGAAAACTATGTTGATCAGACCAGAAATAAAGATTTGCTTTGATAACCTAACTCTTTAATTTCTATCAGTGATTTTTTAATTAGGTCTTAACCCTTGATTTTGTTAAAGGACAAAAATACGATAGCAGTCAAATTAGAAAATTATGTAATCAAACATAAACGAGATAGACACGATCACACGAATGAATATCAATTTCAGAAGTAAAACATGACAAAAGCATATATATCCTTCCTGAGGAAAATCACTGAGATGAAGGAGAAAATTAGGAAAAACATTCTTATTGTATAATATGTAAATTAGTTTCCCACCTCAAACCAAAAAAAAAAAAAAAAGAAAAAAAAAAGAAGCTCAATTTGTTATACGGGTTACTATAAATAAGGAATATTTGGTTTGGTTACAGTCTGTGATTATTAACTTTTCTTTTCTTTTTTGATAAATAAAGATATCTTCTGAAGAGATATGAATTCGATATAGGAAAGTCAAAGATTTTCTTTTAAGCCATTTCCTTTTTTTCTCCTCTCTATCCCCTTCTCGATTGATGTTATTCGTGGCAAATTTTAAACTATGAATGAGTTTCTTTCTAGTTTGATCATATTCATAAGTGATATTTATGATAATGAGGGCCACAGCACATAAAAAAAGACGATTGGAAAAATAATTCAACAAGTATAAAAACGGCATTGAAGTGATTAAACGACAGTGAGTTGGAGACGACAAGGAAGTGATGAAAACGACGGGAGGGACAGTTAGCGTGATTGGTGTGTTGGGTAAAAGAGAAGGAATGGTGAAAGAGAGGACTATAAATAGAAGAAGAAAGCAACGCCAAGGATCTTCTCTGTAATAATAACTAAGCGCACACACCGAACCAACTTCACAGTCACACACACATACAATACAGAGTAGGGCTTTTGGGCTCTTCCTCTTCTTCATCTTCTTCTCTCTCTCTCTCTCCAGACCAGACCAGACCAAACTAGACCAGAAGAGACTTCACAGTCCAATCGCCCAGTTACGTTGCCAGTAAGCTCTCTTTCTCTATCTCTCTGGTCTCTCTGGTTCTCCGAGTATGAGCGCGGAGTTCTGATTCTTGTTGTTTCAATCCTGTATTGGTGAATATTGTTATTGGTATTAATACGAATACTTGTATGAATACGAGTATCGCAGTGAGTGCGATGGGAGAGAGAATAGCGCCGGGAAGTTACTTCCAGTACCCGCCGCCGGGAGTTCATGCTTCGCCGCTCAGGTCTCTTCCCTCCGATCGAGAAAGGTCTTCTTCTTCCTTTCTTTATTTATCGTTCTGGCTTTGGTTCTTGAGTCCGAAGATCTGGACTCTTGTGCCCGATCTTTTAACTTGTATATATGAGCACTGTTTTTGTGTCTTTTTTTTTTTTTATATATATAATATTATTTGATTGGAAGGCCTCTCAAGATGTGTTTGGTAAAACCATTGGCAGATATTTGGGTGAGCTGCTGGGCGAGAGGCACAAGTTGGGACCATTCGTGCAAATTTTGCCAAACTGTATCAGACTCATAAATCAAGGTTTGAAGATCTTTAATGTGGTTTCACTTTCATGGCGTTTTGTGGCTCAAGTAACTGTGTTTGCAGAAATCAGGCGCGCATCGTTCAATCAGAATTTGGAGAGAGTGGAAGCGGAGAGTCCTTTACGGCTGTTGGGTCAAAACCCGTATGGACGGCCCATGGACTTGGACGGATGGTCTGCAATGCAAATCGAGGTTTATATTCTCTTCATTCTTATGTCCCCTGATTGCTGAAACTCTTTCGAGGCAGTTAAAACACCATGGATCTTTATTATCTCTCTGATTGTCATTCTTGATTTCTTATAGGTATGTTAGCCTGTTCATAATCACCCATCTTAACTTCATGCAGATTGTAATGTCTTGGCATTCTTGTCTGCCACAAGCATTAATATTGTCTTGTTTTCTCATTTTCATTTTTATTTTGAAAGAACGAAGGAAAGAAAAGAGATGGAAAACATTATTTGCGCCGTGTGCCTTTCCACTATACAATCATGAATAATAGATTTTACAATTTCTGACGAGCATGAAAGCAAACCATAGATGATGTTCGTGCATGACCTTGTATCCAGACTCGTGAACATATGCAAATGTGGAGAATTGTTTGAAAAAAAGAAAAAAAGCAACAGACTTGGCCTTTTTAGAGATTGCTGGGCTCATATGTTGTTGTTGTTTGCAAAATGCAGGAGAATGTTCAGGCACTTAGAATGGGAGGTGGGATCCAATATCCTCCAATGGCAATGGGATGGCCCGGTGTGAATGCAAACCCCACCATTACTACCGTGAAAAGAATTATCAGGCTTGATATTCCCGTTGATAAATATCCGACTGTAATTAGTTTTTTTTTTTTTTAACACCATTCTCATTCTACTGTGAATTATTTTTTAGAACGAGGATAACAGTGTAACACTACTCCCACTAACAGTATAACTTTGTCGGACGGATTCTGGGACCCCGAGGAAATTCCCTGAAAAGAGTTGAAGCTATCACAGACTGCAGGGTGTATATAAGAGGTCGGGGCTCTGTGAAAGACTCCGTCAAGGTATGCCTAGCTGTGAATCCAGGTGTTAATTTTTGCAATGACATAGAGTTGCAAACTGCGCTGATGATATGTTACTTTAACCCCTTTCTTATTGAGACTTGAATACTAAGAATAAGCTGTTTCAGGAAGAAAAGCTGAAAGACAAAGCTGGATATGAGCATCTGAACGAGCCATTGCATGTGCTGGTGGAGGGTGAATTCCCAGACGACATAGTGAACGAGCGCATGGAAAATGCGGTCGCAATACTCGAAAACCTTTTGAAGCCTGTGGTACGCCTATTCTCGTCTCTCATTCCTAACGCCCGTGCTATGTTTTGACTTCCTTGTCGTATTGCTTATGTAGGACGAGTCGTTGGACCAATATAAGAAGAACCAACTGAGGGAATTGGCAGTGCTGAATGGGACACTGAGGGAAGAGAGTCCGAGCATGAGTCCGAGCATGTCCCCGTTTAACAGCACAGGAATGAAACGAGCCAAGACCGGAGGATGACCCGCCATCTCACCCCAAATTTTGGCCTCTAATCTCTATTCGTTTGCTTTGATATCTCGTCTCTATTCTTTGATGTATCATTCGTTTCAAAGTAGAAACATTATATTCATTACTTATTTATAACTTGTAGCATCATCTCAGTTGCTGATCAAACTCTTTTTAACGTACTTTGCAGATTCTAGTCTGCTATTTTATTTACTTACCATAAAGCGAACATGCATATGCATGCTCAACTCTTTAATAATCAAAGTTTCAGGTAATAGTTAAACCACTCTCCTCATGATACCATCATTTACTATTATGAAATCATCTTGGGGTCTGACATTATTTGGCCACAAGCGGAAGCAAATGTATTATACATAACATGGTGGTTATTTAACCAACATGTGAGAGCTCTTTCTTGATTCCATGGGTGGTGGTGCATGGCAGTTCTTAGTTGATGGAGGCAATTTCCGCAAGTTAATAAGATCATGGCGTATGAAGATAAAATGTGGACAAAATTCACTCACCAGAGCAAACTGGCTCAAGTGATATCAAGATAAAAAGATGGACCACATTCACTGCCTTGAAGAAAGATTTTCTGTTCTTATATGGTAAGAGAACAAAACTGTGATGGTTGTGAAAATCTGGTTGAAATAAAAATCCAAAATTACAAACTGAAAAGGCTAGGAGTCTTGAAGAGAAAGGGAGAGAAAGAATCACTTGAAGCACTTGGCATCGAGAATGGGTTGTCCCTCAAAGGGCTCGACCTCCTCGATCATCTGGCTGACACGCTCCTTCTGGGCTTCATCGGAGATGTCGACCTTGGTCCAGTCGTAGAGCTCCATGTCGTAGCACTCGTCCATGACAAACTGAGGAATCTCTTTCCCGCGGAAGAGCCACAGGCCCTTGACCTTGTACGGTGCCTCGCTCCCAACCACAAGCATCTTCCCAAAGGCGTACTTGCGAGCCAAGTCCATCCTCTGCAGAAACCCGCCCACCTTGTTCATCGTCACAAAGGTCACCATGTTCTCCTCATTGTACTTGTACTCGCAGAACCACAGCGAATACCCCTCCGGATCATACATGTCCCAGAACCCTACACACCACACCCACCGGGTCAGATCATATAATACCAAATGATCAGCTCAGCTCATTACTAGTTATTACCTTTGATTGCCACCTCCCTGAAGTTAGACTTGGTGTTGGAGTAGAGCCTCTTCCACTCATCCAACACCATGGTGCTAGGGGGCAGCAAGTCGAGAGCATTCTTGGCCTTGGGCTTCGGTGCCTCTTCCTCTTCCTCCGCCTCCTTCTTGGGCTTGGCCTCCTCTTTCTTGGGCTTGGCCTCTTCTTTCTTGGGCTTGGCCTCCTCTTTCTTGGGCTGGGCAGGCTTTTTCCCAGACTGAACCGGTGGGACAGATTCAGTCTGCTTCAACTCTCCCAAAACCTTTTTGAACCTTGGCTGGTTCACCAAGGTCCAGAAGTATCTCTCCACATGAGGGAACTCCGAAGTGAACGTCTTTGTCATAAGCCGGGCAAAGCCAAAGGACAAGTTGCAGATCATGACAATGTCTGCCAGGGTCACAGAATGCCCCACCAAGTATGTGTTTGAGGCAAGGTACGAGTTCAGAGCTCCCAGCGCTCTCTTCAGGGCTGAAACTGTAGCCTCCTCGCCCTTGACAGTAAATCACCATATATCAGGGACCTTAACCCTTTCTCCTCCAAACTAATACAGGTTAAAAGCTAAGGATGACTTACCGGAGGAAGGTATGGGGCTCGCCCAATTCTTGGTTTGAACCAACTCATGAGGTTGGCATCGATTTCAAGCGACGAAAAGTCAATCCACTGCTCGATGTGGCCCTGCCAATTAAGACAAATAAGACCTTACACTTTCAGTTCAAGTCTAAGCCAGGAACAAGTAACATCAACCGTGTTTCACAATAAGAAAAGAAACGAGTATGGGAAAACAGGTTTACATAATCAATCGCAGAAGAACCACAGAGACCGTTATCAGCCTTCAAGCGGGCAACTGCAACAGAAAACAGCTTTAAGTCTTGATTTCAAGCCAAAAAAAATAAAATAAAAAGAAAATGTTCAAGGACTTACCATAGCGGGCTATGGCATTGCTCTCAAAGATGGCTCCCTCGGGGGTTTCCAGAACCGGAACCTGAACAAAATGAGTGTGTTTGAATGGAAAGCCAAGTTTAAGAAAACTTGTAGTAAGAAGTAAACAACGGGCTTACCTTCCCAATGGGGTTCATCTTGAGAAACTCGGGAGTTTGGTTGGTTACACCCATCTCAAATCCCTGAAACACTTCGATTTCAACGCCATTGAACTCCGCAACAATCAAAGCCTTAGCAGCATTTTTATTAGATTTCGTTGCATGCAAGACCTGAAAATATAGGGATTTGTCAAGTACACGATAAGTGGCCCATCAAATTCCAAAGGTGAAACAACGTTCTGTGACTTTCATCCAACAGAAAAAGCGATTTGGTACTTTTTACATACAGAACCATAGGATTAGAAAACTCGATTAACCACCAATGATATCAAAAGAGAAATGAATTTTTAAACACAGTAAACCGAGCAATAAAACCAGTTAAAAAAAACGATAAATCAATTAAAATTGAAAGGAAAAAAACGTAACATTTTTCTAAACAATCAACGAAAGGGATTTCCTCGTAACGTATACAATCTTAAGCCGCAATTGGTATCCAGCATTAACAAAATCCCAAAGAAATTTGACGTAACGAATTTATAACAGATACAAAAAGAAATAGAATTTGAATCCAAAGTAGAAATTTTGCACAAAAATCACTCATAATGATAAACAAAGGCGGCTACTTACCAAAGCCATGGCTTCCTGAAAAGTTGAAAACTTCAAGCTCGGATTACGGATCTGAAAACTGAAAATGAGAAGAAAGAAAATCAAATACTGAATAATTAATGTATATTAGCACGTAAATGGATGAGTGAGGCAAAAATCAAAGAATTTTGAAGAGAGAGAGACCTGAAGAGAGCGTTGATATTAGGATCCGAGAGTGTGAGAGAACGAATACTAGAAGAGAAAGTGGTAACAGTCTAGGGTTTTGTATGCCATTTTCCGGGTCGGGCAATATTTCAGGATTCTTGTTTTAGATTAACTGGGCTTATACTATACAAGCGGCCCAACACAATAATATTGGGGAAATACACAAATATCTTCACTGATTCGAAGATGGAAGAAAATAGAAATTCTATCCTCTTCAAACATTTCATGAATAATTTTTTTTTTAATTTCAGACGTTTTTAAAAAAAATATTATAAATGAAAGCGTAATTTAAAAAAAAAAACATGAAAGCGGTAAATAAAAACGATTTTTTTTTTAAATGACAATAACGTATCACATGCTTAGATTTGGTCTCGTATAAGACGGGTTGGGAATAGATTGTCGAGCATAAATTTGCCAAGACCATATCGCCGGATAACATGTCCTAACCATAATGCATTCACGCGTACATGGGTTCACGCTCAATTTAGCTCTTTGTCCATATGGCCTTGCATGTCCGTAATACGTTTAAGTTCTTTTGATCTCCTATAAATACACTCATACAAGGCAAGTGAACTCTAATGAAGCCAAATCTATACTAAAATGGCTCATTGAACTCAATATACTCTCTTACCCTCTCTCTCTCTCTCCATATCTGTTTATCTCCACTTTCTCTATAGAACAACTAATGGTGAGACTTATACTTTCATCTAATATAACAACCAGACTAATGTTGAACGACGTAACGTATTTCAGAGAAAATACATATGCACTATGTGAGCTTATTTTATTGTCTTATTTAAGTGATAGATATCAAAAAATTTAATTTATGGACTAAGAGCATATCAAGACCGAAGACCGTCTCCCTTGTGTTTATTTATGGACAAAGCTGCGTTGATGTGGTACAAATAAAACGACATGTACGTGAGGAGCCTAGTGAAGTCGTTTTTGGGGAAGAGAGGCGTATGAGTAATACAGGACAGCAGACGGTTTTCAAGGGTACTTCGGGAAATACAAGAATGTTTTTTTTTTTTCAACTCCTCTTCTTTCTTTTTTAAGAAAGAAGCGAAATTTATGAAAGTTGGAGTTGAGTGTGAGAGAGTGTTTGAAGATGGCGAGAAGAGCGGACGAAGAATACGACTACTTGTTCAAAGTGGTGTTGATCGGCGACTCTGGCGTTGGCAAATCCAATCTTCTTTCCCGATTCACTCGCAACGAGTTCTGCTTGGAGTCCAAATCCACCATCGGCGTTGAATTTGCCACTCGTACCCTTCAGGTCTCTTCTCTTTAACTGATCTCTCTCTCTCTCTCTCTCTCTCTCTCTATATATATATATATGAACTTCTATTCGTACTTGCTACTTGTCATCCGATCTGGTAATTGTGGAATCTCATGATTGAAGTGACACGTGAATGAAGTTTCAAGATTTATCTGCCAGATCTGAGCGGTTTATGGTGTTATTTATTAGAAATTAGGAAATGGAAATGGTGTGGTTTGAGTAATATGAATAAGATGAGGAGATGTGTGACAGGTGGAAGGTCGGACGGTGAAGGCGCAGATATGGGACACGGCGGGGCAGGAGCGGTACAGAGCCATTACATCGGCCTACTACAGAGGCGCTTTGGGGGCGCTGCTGGTGTACGACGTGACGAAGCCGAGCACCTTTGACAACGTGGCGCGGTGGCTCAAGGAGCTGCGCGACCACGCGGACGCCAACATCGTCATCATGCTCATCGGCAACAAGACGGACCTGAAGCACCTGCGCGCCGTGGCCACCGAGGACTCCCACAGCTACGCCGAGAAGGAGGGCCTCTCCTTCATCGAGACCTCCGCCCTCGAGGCCACCAACGTCGAGTCCGCCTTCCACACTACCCTCTCCCACATCTACAGGATCATCAGCAAGAAGTCCCTCGACAGCAACGACCCCAACCCCAACCCCAACCCCATCAAGGAAGGCAAGACCCTCCACGTCGGCGCCGCCGCCCAATCCGACACCACCAAGACCACTTGCTGTTCTTCCTCTTGATCCATCGTTCTTCGTTTATCACTCTTTACAAATACACTTTACTCAATGTTTCCTTTCCTTTTTTTCTTTTTTTTGAAGAAGAATGTTTTTTTGTATTTATTCTTTGGGCGGTGACACTTATTATTGGTTCTGTTCTGTCCATTTTTATATATGCTTAAATTGCCAATTAACACTTTGACGTGAGAGTTACTAGTTGAAATTAATGCCAACAAAATGTAGTTGGAGGGTGAGGCCAGAAATTAAGACAATTTATATGATTGTAAAAGTTTTCAGTCCCCAACAACAGCGCATGCTCTATGATGATGATGATGATGATGGAATATCGAGTTTACTGTTGTCACAAATCACAATCACACAGCAAAACACACCCATGCTTACATGTGAAACAAGATATAGAGACTAGAGAGCTAAGCACAGCAGTTTCCCTTGATTTGCTCAATTGGCTGCCCCTTGATCTGCACAGCTTCCTGGGAGGCGCCGCCACTTGGGTGATGACTTCCCATCCTGCCCCAAAGTAGAAATACAAATACCACATATCAGTCAAGTTTGTTCTACTGTTGAGACAATGGAGTTTGAGACGATCTGTTCTACTTTTTCTTGATCTCGGCGACCATCCTGGAGAAAGCCTGCTCCACGTTGATGGAGTCCTTGGCACTCGTCTCCAGGAAAGGAATGCCCACCTCATCTGCAAACCCCTGCACATTTCATCCACTCACAATCCCAATCCCAATCCCAATCTCATCGCTACACTATGTGTGTCTATAATTGACTATTCAAGTCACCTTTGCAGTTTCAGAGTCCACGACCTTGTTGTCGACAAGGTCGCACTTGTTTCCAACGAGAAGCTTGCACACACTGTCATTTGCATATCGATCAATCTCATTCAGCCACTGCTTCACATTGTCAAAGCTCTCCTTCTCCGTCACATCATACACAACCTGTGCAGTGGAATGGAATGGAATATAAGCAATGGAAATGGAACGTCAAACAGCGTTCAGCACAAGTACTCACGATGATCCCGTGTGCTCCTCGGTAGTAACTGCTCGTTATCGTCCTGAATCGCTCCTGCCCAGCCGTGTCCCACTGAAATCACATCCCAGATCATCGTCAATCATACTAATCAGTGACATTGTGAGCAACTAATTAGAAGACCCACAATTTGCAGCTTGATCGTCTTGCCATCCAGGTCCAGGGTTCTGATTTTCTGAGACGCAAAAGTGAAAGTCAAATGGAGGCCTGAAACAAAGTTTCACTTGGAAAGAAAAGAGATAGAAAGACCAACGAAATCGACTCCAATGGTGCTTATATAGCTGTCCACATAGGAATCGTCCTGAAAAAAAAGTAGACGAGTGTAAATAAAGGCGATCACGAGGTTAGGCGTAGATTCGAGTGTGAAATGAACGCACGGCAAATCGCAGAAGTAGGCAGGACTTGCCGACGGAGGAGTCTCCGATCAAGAGAATCTTGAACAGGTAATCGCTGCAAACACACAAGAAAGAAGCCAAATGTTACAGTATTCTCGGAAACGGAAAAAACTACCGACAAACACTCACTACTCGCTGCCCATGATTGCGATTCTGATTGTGATTCTGCTTCTCATTGCTATTTTAACTTAAGTAAGCGGGGAATGTGCTCATTGACCGATTTGCCCTTGTCTGTTATCCTTATTTTATCTATGGAAAGAGACATAAAAAAGTAATAATATATTCCTGAAATGAAATCAATAAAAAAAAATAAAAAAACACAAACCTTTTTGGTGGTTTGATTTGGAGCATAAAGTTCGGTTTTTTTTTTTTTTTTTTTTTTTCTCGCTTTCCTGAAGCTGAAAATCGCAACCCCGTTTAACTTGGTCTTCTTTTCCGCGTAGGTCGTTCTTCTCAATGAGGGAAGGGGTCCCCGAGGAGGGTGTTGAAGGAGAAGCTGCAAATGAAATCTGGGGGACAGGTGTAGCAATGGGAGATCATGGGTCTAACTAACGGACGCCGAGATCTGTCGCCGTACAAGTGGTTGGAGTTTTTCAGATCTGGGGTTGGCACTCGGTGGAAGCTGAAGAGCATGTACGGCCAGATGACGGAGCCTTTGAGATCAACGAGACTGTCGCCTTCATCGTCACGCACACAGCGGCTCTCAACCGAAGACTGCCTCAGACACACCACGGTCAACTCCGAGAAGATGTCAAAAAAGCACTGCCTGCGGGGGTTCAGGGCCAACAGACACACCATGCTCAACTCCGAGAAGATGTCAAAGTCCACCGGAAACTTCAGGACGATACAGTAGGCCGTCTTGGCGGACGCCGGAGACAATGCCAACTTTGTGTTCGAGACCGCCAACAACGAGATTGCGTGGATGGAACAAGTCGTGGCCGCCGAGTCTTCGCTCAGGTCAGGCCCGCCGTCCACTTATGCCGACCGCGTCTTTGCTAACGACATGAACATCGCTGTCACCACCACCGAGCAAAACTACCACAACTTCATGTTCAGGTAAATAATTATGATCTGTAACCTAAATGCATGAGAGTCAAAACGAACGAAAAGTCAACAAAAGGAATCGGATTTTAAGGTACAATGTCGACATTTTACTAAATTAATCAAGAAGTCATATTTACTTTCAGGGAGGCTCTGAAGACGGGGTTTTACGATCTGCAAGCGGCGAGGGACGAGTACAGGTTCTCGTGCGGTTCAGCCGGAATGAACTGAGATCTGGTTTGGCGATTCATGGACATGCAGACACGGCTCATCACTCCGTTCTGCCCTCACTACTCCAAGTTCGTGTGGCGCGAGCTTCTCCTCAAAGACGGGTTTGCGGTCACCGGACCTTACCTTCAAGAAAGCAAACAAGTACTTGCAAGACTCGATAGTCTTGATGAGGAAGCTTCTCCAGAAGCAGACATCCGGGTCAAAGAAGAAGTCAACATCTGAAAAAAGGGAAAGTGGGTGCGTTGATATACGTGAACGAGCAATTCGACGGGTGGAAAGCGGAGTGCCTGAACGAGACGCACAGTTTTCCGCTGAACGACGATGTTGCGATTATGGAACCGATACGGATGAGCCCGAGCGAGAGCGTTAAGAAGGTGTGCATCGAGGCTTTGGAGTTGAAGCTTCCGTTCGGAGAGATTGAGGTTTTGGAGGAAAATTTGGACCTCATCAGAAGGCAGATTGGGGTCGAAGAGGTGATGCACTTTCCACGGCCGGTTCTTTCGCTGCTCTTGTGCAACGCAATCCTCCGTCCCCTGGAAACCCCACCGCCATCTTTCTCGCTTTGAATTGAGGTCAGTCATTCATTCTATGTTTGTTTGTTTGTGCTGATTACTTGGTTTTGCATTCCTGAAATGACGATGGAGTTTTTGAGCAGCAGTTTTGAGTTTTGGACTCTTTATTTATTATTAATTGAATTTTGTTATTGAAGAAAGTAGGAGATGGTTTGGATTGAGTTTGAGATGTTTGTTACTTGAGGTTGAAGGTACATCTTTGTCTTTAATTGTCTTGTCTTTGGAATTGCCAACACACCCTAACTTTACTGTCTCCACTCAAATTCTTCTTCATTAGTTTATTAAACAACTGTCTTATTCTTCCTCTTCTTTTATATCCTTGCAAAAAGCAAATCCACCAACACAACAACTCACACTCGCTCTTTTCTGTATATATATTCATAGATTATCCGTTTTCCTCTTTCGGTAAACGTACTAGACACGCATGTTCATATATATATGTACGGTGCTATACATACATACGTACTTCATTGGGTTGCGAATATAATCATGAAATGAAATACTGTTTATGGATGTTGGGCATCAATGCCTCTCCGCGTCCTCTGTTTCGTTCTTCTTTCTCGTCGTCGAGATCTCCTTTTCCAAGCTTTGTGTGCGTTATCTTTCTGTTTCAAATTTTTTCGGATTTCAGATTGTGCATTGATAGGAATTTTCTTATTGGTACAGATGGTGAAATTGGTGAAAAGAGTACAACTTGAATGTTGCAAAGGTATCTATCTTCTCAATTTTTTTTTTTTTTTTTTTCGTTTATTTTGGAAAGTTGACGAGTTTGAGGAGAGACCCACGTTTTTTGAAGAGTAAAAGGCCTCAACTCAACTCCGGAAAGGAGAAGAGAGAAGACCCAGAAACTGCAATAAGAACTTGGGCCTCAGCCGCAACTATGCTCTGCCAATGTTGTTTGTGGGCTGTTTTCTGTATTTTTGTTAATCTTGCTTACATGTATTGAATGGAGACTTGTACTTGTTTTTGCTGGTTCTGAACAAGAAAGTGAAAATTGAGTGAAATATCTTTGCGATATCATACACTCGCAAAGATCTACTACTTTCCCAATTATATTCCAGGATTATATAAAAGAAGTTCGACAGACGAAGTTAAGATTTTAGTGTTTTGTTTATATAAGGAAAAAGGAAAGTGGTTTGACATTACCCATCTCCTTTTGCCTGTTGAGAATTGAGATGAATGTTTCACTCTGGAATTGCCAACACAACTCAACTTTACTACGCACTCAACTTCATCTTTCTTTCTTTATTTTACGATTGTCTTGTTTTCTTTTTTATTAAAGCAAATGCACCAACACAACACTGCCTCTTTTCTTTTCTATACCAGCCTAAACATGTGCACTTATTTCCGTTTCCCTCTTTTGGTAAACGTACTCTTCACGCATATACATATATGTAGAATGCTATTCGTACGTACGTACTTCATTGGATTGTGTTGAGAATATATATAATCATGAATTTAAATGCTGTTCATCGATGTTGGGAATCAATACTATTTCCTAATAATTTATGAAAGAGAGAGAGAGAGAGGGTAGTGATTCTCCGCAAAAAGCATATCGTATAATTCTCTCTCTCCGGAGACTCTACATATATATATGTTTATTTTATGCCGAGTGAGTGGGATTCTCATTCTCATTCTACCACCATGTATATTAATATCACTGGATACCCTACACCTACAATACACGTACATGTTGATGATATATATCAGAAACATTTCAACTTTGTCTCGTCACTCTCTCTCTCTCTCTCTCTCTATGAATATATACAATATTCGTGCCACTACCGTCTATGCTCAGTGGGACCTGACCCATCAAAGTCAGAGTTTTAGTTGATGTGGACTCTCACGATGAAGAAAGGTGTGAATATTATTGTCTTCTTCTTTTAAGCATCAACTCTTGAGCTTCCTTTTTGGTGTGGGACAGCAAAGGCCATTGAGCGTATACAAGGTTTCCAATTTTTTTTGGTCTCGTTCCTTGTTATCATCAATTTCCAGTTTCAGCTACACACTTCATATCTGTACGTATATATAAGTGGAGAGGCGGTTATATAGTTGTAACAAGTAAGTTATTAGGTAGTCATGTTGGGGCTCAAGCTAAACAGAAGAACCTGGATTCTGATATCTATGGTGTTGATAATCAGAAGGAGTGACGAATCCACCGAACCTGATGTGGAAGGTATGTGGTCGTAAATATCAAGGCGACTAATTTATGTTTGTGACTTGTAAAGCACGTAATAAGATGTGCAGGGGAAGCGTTGCTGGATGTGCTGAGGGCGCTCAACGACACGTACGGCCGCATTACAGACTGGAACTTCAACTTTGTCAGCCCTTGCTCCAGCTGGTCCCACATCACTTGCCGCGATTCACATGTCATCACTTTGTAAGTGCACAAAATACATATGATGATGATGATCACTACTCATTTCGTGCTTGCGTTTGCAGGAGCTTGGCTTCCATCGGCTTTTCGGGAACCCTTTCGCCAGCAATCACAAGACTTGAATTTCTGTCCAGCCTGTGAGTACTAACCTTGTGACCATTATGATTATATGTGTGTGTGCGCATATAATAGAGTTAGAGTTGAACGTGCGCAGCGACTTGCAAGACAACAGCTTAACGGGTAGCCTGCCCGATTACATTGCCAACATGACTCATCTTCACAATCTCAATCTCGCCAACAACCGTTTCACCTCCTCTATTCCCACCTCTTGGGGTCAACTTTCTTCCTTGAATCATTTGTAATAATCCCCTTTCCTTTTTTTCACTGCTCTCTTTCTGCCTGCAAGCATCATCAACCCCAACATATTGACCTTTCACTGCAGGGTCCTCCGTGAGAACCCCATCACTGGAATCATTCCCGATTCAATCACAAATATCTCTGGGCTGACACACCTGTATCCACTCTCTCTCTCTTCCTATCTATCAACTCACTCGCTCCGTTTCTCTGGGTTGACACCAACCTTTTCTGTATATTCACAGTGACCTCTCTTCAACTGGCTTGAGCGGAACCATCCCGTTGCAGCTCTATTCAGTTCTGAATTTCAAGTAAACTCACTGCTCTCTACAACTCCGTTTCTTTTTCTCTTTCCTTTCCTGGTGAGATGCTTACAAAAACATCATGTTGTGATCAGTTTTACAGGAACACGCCTTTCTTGCGGCGCAAGCTTGAGCCAACCCTGTGTGTCCAACTACCATCGTCAAGGTTTGTTCACTTCATTCAACCATTTTTTTTGCAGAGAGGGTGTTGTGGCTAATCTTGTTGTCTTGGCAGTTTCAAGCAGCAAAACAAAACTTGAAGCCATTATGACTTCTGCAACTTGTGGCACATTACTTGTTCTCTTAGTTGGGGCTGTCATCGCGTATCGCTACCATCGCCATTTGAGCAAACTCAAACATGATGTCTTTTTCGATGTTGCCGGTATTTTTCTTTCAATCTTTCTTTAAATGATGTCGTCGGACAGTGGTTGTTGGAAACTGAGCTGTTATGTTTCAGGCGAAGATGAGTGCAAAATCTCACTGGGGCAGCTGAGGAGATTTTCTCTGCGAGAAATCCAGATTGCGACAGACAACTTCAGCGAGGGCAACATAATTGGGCAGGGAGGTTTTGGGAAAGTGTACAGAGGAGAGCTGTTAGACAAGACGGAGGTGGCGGTGAAGCGTCTCGCAGATTGTTACAGCCCCGGCGGCGAGGCTGCTTTCCTCAGAGAAGTCCAACTCATAAGCGTCGCTGTCCACCGGAATCTGCTGTGTTTGATAGGCTTTTGCACAACCTCCACTGAGAGAATCCTCGTGTACCCTTTTATGCCCAATCTGAGCGTGGCGTACCGGTTGAGAGGTATGCACGTTCTTCTTTCTTATACGAGCAGTGCACAGCAACATGTTAATTATTCAAGGTAAGCGAGTTTGCAACGACAGATTTAAAAGCGGGGGAGAGAGGGTTGGATTGGCCAACAAGGAAGCGCATTGCCTTTGGGGCGGCCCACGGCTTGGAATATCTTCACCAGCAGTGCAATCCCAAGATCATACACCGCGACTTAAAAGCTGCAAACATCCTGCTTGATCATGACTTTGAACCTGTTCTCGGAGACTTTGGCCTTGCAAAGCCGGTCGATCCTAAAATGACCCACGTCACGACTCAAGTGCGAGGGACAATGGGCCACATAGCGCCCGAGTACTTGTCCACCGGAAAGTCGTCCGAGAAGACCGACGTCTTCGGATACGGGATCACGCTTCTCGAGCTCGTGACGGGTCAGCGCGCCATTGACTTCTCGCGGCTCGAGGACGAAGAGGATGTTCTCCTGCTTGATCACGTAAACTCTCTTCTAAAGTAGCAGTTGTTTCTTCTTGTTGTGTGAATGTTTAAAGTCGAAGAGGTGATTGTAATGGTTGGACAGATAAAGAAGCTGCAGAGAGAGAAGAGGGTTGAGGACATTGTGGATGGGAACCTGAAGAGCTACGACGGGAAAGAAGTGGAGACGGTGATTCAAGTGGCTCTGCTGTGCACCCAAACCTCGCCGGAGGACCGCCCGACGATGACTCAGGTTGTGAAAATGCTGGAGGGTGTGGGGCTCGCGGAGAGGTGGGCCGAGTGGGAGCAAGTTGACCAGCTCAGGCCTCCACCACACTTGTCTCTCTATTCTCACCACTTTGCCTGGGCCGACGACACCACCCACGACCAACAACCCATTCAATTGTCCAACCCGAGATAGCCTCTTGCTCTCTACATTCATAACTATTGTATATATATAGCTTGTGACAAGCTACAGAAATTTCAACTAGACAGTATTTATACTATTGTGCCAAGTATCACAGGACTTGCCTAATCATCCAAGTTATTCTTGAAAATATATAATAGCACTAGAATCAAATTTCCAGCAAAAGAATAAACACGCAAGTTGTCTCTCACACAAGGCCAACAATAAGAAACGACAAAAAAAAAAAAAAAAAAAACTGTGGGAGCACAACAAGAGCAAACTCTACAAGCAAAAGAAAAATTTACACATATACATGATTTGGTGGCTTCAGAAGTCCTGTGACGAGGACACGTCTTCATCGGGCAAGACGAGGGTGAGCAGCGAATACCTGACTCGAATGGAGATTTTACCCTTGTCGACCACCAGCCTTGCCCCCGAAACGGCCCAATATCCAGGGGAGTCCTGTGGGCCTCTGGTCATCTCTGTGGTGTCGACAAACTTGAGGAGCTTGGGCGTTTGGGTGTGGACGGGAGGGCCTCCCGGGTACACGGCGGAGTTGATGTTGACGTCGGAGGGGTTGGGAGGAGGCTTGTGAGCCGTGGAGAAGTGCGTGCTGATGAGCGTCGAGATGATTCCGGACTTGTGTGCGAGGCCCGGAGAGCCATCCCACTCGGGCCGCTTCACGGCGGTCGCGCCGGAGACTTTGGAGAAGTGGAGGCGGAGGACAAGGAGCTTGTTGAATGCGGAGTCGGAGACCTCAAAGTGGGCCCCGGTGACGACGGAGAGGTCGTCGGTGGGCTCGACGGGGGCGGTGCAGACGTGGGAGAAGCTCTTCCACTGCACCTTTTCGTAGTATCTGCGGTCGTTGGAGCGCTGGGAGACGGTGACGTGGGTGCTGAGCTGGAAGGTGGTGGGCATGGAGGAGAGGTGCTGGAGGTGGACGGCGAGGCAGTTGCTTCTTTTGCCCTCCAAATACAAGCGCAGGCCGGTGACTGGCCTGTTGCCCACCTCCACGGGGCTCGTGTTCACATACAGCTTCGGCCCCATGAAGCTGAACTGCAGCGACACCGGCCCCTTTTTGCTGGGCCCCACCGCCAGCTCCCCGAACACGGGCGCCCACTGCCGCGGCAGCTGGAAGTCCAGGAACTGGTGGAGCTCCTCGATGGGGGGCTTATCTGCCACCAGCAACCAGGGGTCGTCAGGTCAGTGTTCAGAGTTGTATATACATGGCATATGGAATGAGTACTGAGGAGTGAATGACTTACATCTCATGTACAGGTTGATGGCGTGGCTGAGAAAGCCGCTGCCGTTGATGCCGCTGAGCAAGGAGGAGATGGGGACGAGGGAGACGGAGATGAGGTCAGGGTCGGAGTAGACCGACTGACACCACTGGTCGTGGGACAGGTTGTTGCGCAAGCTTCCACCTTTGCGCTTGCACACGAACTTGGTGTCTTGGAGCTCCGTGGAAGAGTAGGAGGAGGAGGGGAGAGAGTCCATGAGACTCCAGTTGGGGCGCGACTGCACCGATTGCCGCTCCGAGAACATGCCGTCCGCCATCTCCTTCAGCCGCTGCTGCAGCACGTGGGGCGGGAGGCTGGACGAGTGCGCCTGCTTCACAAACACCGTGTCTCTGCCGCCCATTTTCAGGGCCACGATCACGTGGGTGCCGTACGTCTCGATGAACCTGCGCCACCAAACCACGAATGAGTGAACCAACCAACCAACCACATATGTCTGTATGTATGTACGTACAAGTACCTGGCCAGCGCCGGTGGGTCCCACGACGAAGGCACGGCCTGCCTCACGTGGTCGCGGAGGACCAGGGTGGGGTTGCGCAGCGCCACCGAGAAGAGCGTGAACGACACGCCGTCGAAGGCCAGGGCCTTGGTGGACGCCGCGTCCTTCTGCCACGCGCCGCTGAAGTCGAAGGCGGAGTTGAAGTGCCCGCTCGGGATCTTGCCGGACAGGCCCAGCTCCTGGTTGAACCGCTCCGACATCTGCTGGAACGACACCGCCTCCGCCGACGCTCTCACCCGCTCTCCCTTGTCGCAGTTTATGCACTCCGGCACGCCGCGGATGCAGATCCCCCCCGGGATCGAGATGTCCCTCACCACGCGCCGCTCCATCCCGATCAGCGCCGGTGCTTCCCGCTTGCAGTACTTCAGCCGGAGGTCCATCGTCACGTCGTATCCCGCTCCGATCGCCGATATCGCCGCCTCCGCCGCCGCCTTCTGAGCCGCAGCCGCCATGCTTGCTTGCTATTTGGTTGGTTGGTTGAACAAGAAGAAGAGAGAGGAAGGAACAAATGGAGTTCCGGAGTCGAGTCTCATATTTATTTTATTCTATTTAATAAAAAGCACGGAATGAGTCAAAGTCAAAGGTTGAGTGCTGATGGTCTAACTTGGCCTCGCAACAAACTTAGTTGACTCGCTCCCTCCTCGATAGATACCACTTACAATGTTTTGAATGTCGTAATTTCATATTGTTTCCTGAATTTGCGTCGCATTCATAATACTGGTGTGTATGATTAAATGTTTGAATTTATGGTCCAAAACTTGATCCGATAAATAATACAAAAAGAAGAAGCAGTGAAATGAATGAAGGTTGTCACAAGACTTCCTTTTCGAGTTTGAGCACAGCCATGAAAGCCTCTTGGGGAACGTCGACTTTCCCGATGGACTTCATTCTTTTCTTGCCCTCAGCCTGTTTTTTGAGCAATTTCTTCTTGCGGGAGATGTCTCCGCCGTAGCATTTGGCCAAAACGTCCTTCCTGATGGCGGACAAGGCTTCACTGGCAATGACTTTGGCACCGATGCACGCCTGGATCGGCACTTTGAACATCTGTCTCGGTATCAGCTCTTTCAGCTTCTGCGTCAGAGCCCTCCCAACCGCATACGCCTGCCCATACACACACTCCTTTTATCAACTCTCTCTCCCAAACTCGTCTTCCCAAACATCATCACTACATTACCTTGTCTCTGTGCACAATCGTTGACAAGGGTTCCACCGGATCACCAGCAATCTGAATGTCCAGCTTTATCAGATCACTTTCCCTGTACCTGCACTCACACACCACACTCTCTTTCTTTAGCAAATCAATCACTCGCTTCTGGCTTTCCATTCACGATTCCGCGTACCCGATCACATTGTACTCCATGCTCGCGTAGCCTTTGCTTCTGGACTTGAGCTGGTCGAAGAAATCACCAACCATCTGCAACACCCAACCATTTGATTACCCATTTGCAACTTGCACGATAACCACACAAAAAGGGAAACAACCTCTGCAAGAGGTAGTTCATAGGTGAGCGATGCCCGAATCTCCGTAATGTATTTCATTTCTTTGAACTCCCCTCTTCTTTCTTGAGCCAACTCCATGAGTGGACCAATATAATCCTTGGGCAGAAGCATCTCAATCTGTGCACATGCAAGTGCAAATAATATCATTGAGTTGAGACACAACCTTACTGCTGTAGAAGAGACTTACCTTGACATAAGGCTCTTCGATTGATTTTCTTTGTCCAGGTTCGGGTAAAAAGGACGGATTTGAGCACTCCACCTTCATCAAATCCAAGAGGACATTAGCCAAGGTACACGCATTGAATGGAACAGAAGAAAGCACGAGAGTCAAGGATTGAGAAGAAATTACAGTATCACCATTTACGCAGTTCACCCTGTAAACAACACTTGGAGCAGTAGTTATCAGGTTGAGGTCATATTCTCTTTCAAGTCTTTCCTGCGCGTTTATGAACTCCAACATGTTTGGTTAAACTGAATCAGCGAGTCAATGGGTTTGGGAGTAAATTTAAATAAATAAATAAAAAAACCTGAACAATCTCCATGTGGAGAAGACCCAGGAAGCCACATCTGAAGCCGAAACCCATGGCACTTGAGGTCTCGGGCTCAAACTGCGAGAAGGAGAGCAGATTAGAAAAGCAAGAGTAAGTATCACAGATTATGATGATAAGAATACAAGGATAGGTGACCTTGAGAGCGGCATCATTAAGCTGCAATTTCTCGAGAGCATCACGCAGATCGGGGAACCTGGGAATTACAGAAGAAGATGATTAAGATGCAGATTGAGGGGATTGAGGAGGAGTTGGGGTGGTTACTGGTCGGCATCGACGGGGAAGAGGCCGCAGAAGACCATTGGAGTGGCTTCCTCGTATCCGGGCAATGCCTTTTCTGCTCTTCTATTTGAGTGTGTGATCGTGTCCCCAACGCGCGCATCTGCGACCGACCTAATCGACGCAGAAAGATACCCAACCTGGCACACACACACACACACACACACAATCATCATTCAGAATGATATTCTCTGCAATGCATGAATGGGCGTACAAAGAGGCAGTACCTCGCCGGCAAACAACTCTTCCACTTGAATTTGGCCGGGGGAGAGGACTCCGATCTCATCCGCAAAGTATTCCTGACAAGTACAAATACAAGAGTGAGTGGAGTGAATGAGTGGAGTGAATGAAGAAGAAGATGAAGAAGAACCTTGTGACTGGCCATGAAGTAGATGCGGTCTCCTTTTCTGATGGTGCCGTCGATGACGCGGAAGTAGACAATGACGCCTCTGTAGGGGTCGTAGTAGCTGTCGAAGATCAAGGCGGCCAAGGGGCGGTGAGCAGTGTCGGAGGGCGGGGGGATCTTCTGGACCACCGCGTCCAGGATCTCAGAGATGCCGATGCCTTCCTTGGCGGAGCAGAGAAGGGCGTCGGAGCAGTCGAGGCCGATGACCTCTTCGATCTCGCGGACGACGCGGTCGGGGTCGGCGCCGGGGAGGTCGATTTTGTTGAGGACCTGAATCCAAGTGAGAGGAGTGAATGAGGAGCGAAGTGAAAGTGAAAGTGAAAGCAGAGGTGGTTACCGGAATGATCTCGAGGTCACTCTGGAGCGCTAAGTAGACGTTGGCCAAAGTCTGGGCCTGGACGCCCTGGGAGGCGTCGACGACGAGGAGGGCGCCCTCGCATGCGGCGATGGAGCGGGAGACCTCGTAGGAGAAGTCGACGTGGCCGGGGGTGTCGATGAGGTTGAGGCAGTAGGCGTCGCCGCCCGGCAGGAGGTGGCGCATGCGGGCGGCCTGGAGCTTGATGGTGATGCCGCGCTCGCGCTCCAGCTCCATGTTGTCCAGAAACTGCTCCTTCATCTCGCGGCGCTGGACGGTGCCGGTGCTCTCCAGAAGCTTGTCGGCCAGGGTCGACTTCCCGTGGTCGATGTGCGCTATGATGCAGAAGTTCCTGATCTTCGAGCTCCCCACCTTCTCCAGCCTGCTCGACTCCGCCCTGATTCCCGCCCGCCGCCCCGGCGCACCCATCGCCGGCCACACTCCGCCACACAACGCCATCCTTCCCATTCCCAGTGCCATATCCACTCCCGCCACTTTCACTTTCACTCTCGCTTCTCCCTCTACCACCTATTTCAACTTCTATCCACCCTTTTTACCAAAAATACCCCTCCATCATTCCCTTCTAAATTATAAGTTTTTTTAACAGACTAACCCACTTCTTCTAACATACTCGTTGGAATTTTCACAAACGTTTCGAATAAAGAGAAACACCGATCGCAGATCGGAGTCCGTCTCGGCCTTTTTTGAGTCGATCCTCAGAGCTAACTCGCTCAGAAACAGGTATCTAATCCGTTTGTTGCTTTTGGTTTGAACTTTGTAGTGCTGAGGATCACTTGTGAGTGTTTGGCTATGCGTTAGGATTTATGGCTTTTGAACGCTGTTGAAAATGAAATAGCAGCATGTGGTGTCAGCTCTTTTGTGCTCACATCGTTCTGGCTTAGGGTTTTTATTTATTTGTGTTTTATCTGAATTCTGATAGGAGGTTTCGATTCTGTGATGTTTTGGATAGTTCGTTTTTGTTGTGTTTGTAGAGTAGATAGAATGAGATTTGGCTACGTGTGATTTTTGTGTATGCAGTTTGGCGTGAAATTCATGACACACGTAGAATTTTGTGTAATGTAACTGTGATTGAGCATAAAGAACTACTCCGAGGCGCTGAGAATTTTTCAATTGGTAGTGTGTTATTTCACCTAGTATATGATAATGTTGATACAACTTTTGTAAGGCACAGTAGTTTTTCTCTACCAGCCGACGACCAAAACAGATTGCTCGTCACCAGTGTCATGCTCTCAGCCAAGTGCATGGACGACTTATCTTTTCTGCTAGGCATTTCGTCGAACAGGTAGCGATCTATCAGAAAGACATTGCCGTGAAAGTAAGAAGACAGCATTAGATTCATCACTACATATGATTAAAAACCCAGGTTCAATATTCTAACTCGTTATTTTTAGCAACGATATACATATATGAATGAATCCAGTTTTTGTTCGTTGATTTGTCTGTTCCATGGTTTCTTTCAAGATCTTTTTTCGAGTCCATCTAAGATCGAGCGTTTCATTTCATGTTTTAGTCTGACAAACGTATTTATCATTACTTTTTTTCAAATTATTTATAACCAACATTTTCTCTTTCAATTACGCCTTTTGACTTTAGCCATAGAGATCAGAATGCCTTCTTCTGTTTGGGGTTTTTTAGAACCTAGAGACCGGAAAGTCTTCCTCTACCCTTGACCTCTGAGAAGCCCTTTTCTTTACGCTTATCTATTTGGTTAGCTTTTTATCAAATTGTTCTATTTCCTCAACTGAATACTTTTTTTTTCCATATGAACTCTTTTTTGTACCCTCCGAACAAAGTTTAAAAGTGTTTATGGCTTTATCCTTTTGTTTTTCAAAGAAATATAATCACACAGTACATTAATCAATAGACTTCTTGAGAGATATGTAGAGACTTTTTTTCCGCTTTCAATTGCTTTGTCTTCTTTCCCTCTTTCCAGGTTTAACTTAGAAACTCAGCAGAATTTTTTAATTGTTTAGTTTAATTTATTAGGTTTCTTGAATTAGCGTCTTTCTATGTTTTTCTTGATTTGTTCTGTTTGTTTGAACCAGGTATCTGCTCAATGTTTCTGTAGATTATAGTTTTAACATTCTAGGATTAGTTTTTTTTGCCAAAGCATGTGCTATGCTCGTTTTTCTTTCATAAACTACTCTGGATATATGTAATCATGTTTCTTTAAGTTATTTTTGTCGAGAAATTTCTTTGTTACTCATTTACATAATTATATAAATATAAAACCCGAGATATACATTTTCTATTTTATCGGTTCAATTTGTAACCGCTTTTGTCTCCCTTTGTGGTAGTTTCGGTTCCTTATGTAACTGCCTCAAATTAAAATACCATTCATATGTCATTTAAAGTTTTCCTCAATTTCTTATAAAACATATGCAGTTATTGCCTATATAATTAATATAGTCTCTATTTTTTTTAAAAACTTTATACAGTTACACAATGTTTATCTGAAGACAATTATTTTTTTAAGATCGTGGTTGGTTACGAACTTACGAAAAGAATAACTACTGATATCAACCATGCAGTCCTTTTTTTTAGTTATAAATAAGCTTGCTTGCTTTATATAAACAACCATACATTTCATTGCTGACATCTTACATTCGGTCCAAAACTCTCTTGATAAAAAAGGCTTCTCTTATTCATTTGTATCTCATGGTCTTTTTGGAATGTTAGGAATAAAAGGCTCTATGAAAAATTAAGAAGGACCCTTACCAGATTACCTCGTGGACGTCATTTTTCTTCTTGAATTTCAGTCTGTCCAATCCAGACGGTCATCTACATATAGTTTGCCGAGTGGTCCTGAACCCAGACAGGACCACCCCCAAGCAAGATGGATACCTCTAAGTTGCGACCACTACAAGCTCAACGTCGATGCTTCATTTGCTTTGGAGTTGGAGCCGTGATTCGCAACTCTTCTGGACTGGTTATGGCTGCAATGGCTCAAAATCTTCCAGGCAAATTCACGGTCAAAGAAGCTGAAGCTCTTTCTCTACGCTATGGCTTATCTTGGGCTTTGGAAGTGTTTTTGCCTATTCACTTTGTGGAGTCAGATGCTACGACGGTGGTACAAGCTCTCGAGAAGCACGCTATCTTCAAGAATGAGTTTGGTTTCATTTTGTCGGATGTATCTAGTTTATTGTCTAACTTTCCAAGAGTAAAGTTGCCTCATATCTTTAGGGATGCCGACATGGTAGCTCATTGCTTAGCAACTTACGCTCTTTAGATAGATGATAAACTCATTTGATTGGAGGATTTCCCTCCTTCGATAGAGTCCGTAATTAATCAGAAACGCTGCAATTAATAATAGATTTCTATTTTTCAAAAAAAAAAAAAAAGAGAAACACCGATCAGACTCCCATTAAACTAAGGAAAATTCATTTTGTTCGTCCCTTGTCAAAAATCAATCAAAATTCAAATATTATATATCAATTACGAAGTACAATCACTTCATGATCAATGTGTCACACAATTAATTCGTAACCAATTTAATACTAAATATGTTAATATTTGAGTTTTGTATGAACAATTGATAACATTGATATCAATTTCCTTTAAACTTAACTTTTTTATCCTTTAAAAAATTGGATTTCGAGAAATGCCTTATCGAATCAAGCTGGCGTAAAGTGAAACACTCAAACGGACTCTGTCGAAGCTACACAATCTTCCTCTCGAGCTTGTCGTCCATGCAAATGGTATTGAGTCTGTCTGCAATGTATGTTTTAATTAGCAACTAAATTGAAAACTTAGCAAAACAGACTCCCTAAAATCCCGAACTAAATTTAACTACGTGAGACCATTACAGATGTAGCGCATGGACGTATTTGGCCCACTGATTGCTCGAAGATCCGAAAGTAGAATTACTTCTCGGCCCACCATTTTTCTTTCATCAGAAAACCTGTAATAATCGATCTCCAAGGTTTCCACGATAAGTAATAGGTACCCTGGTGGTGAGCATTCTTCTTGGTTGTTACCAACCTTATCAAATCCTTAAGGTACCCGGTGGGTGCTTAAGTGCACGTCAAGGAAGGCCATCTCTGCAAAGTTATGAAAGTGGTCGAGGAAGTTTGGTACAAGGTGACGCGCCTCGATCGCAACAAGAAAGTGATTGACACTTCTACTCTGATTGCCGATGATCTGCCGCATAAGAAGCGTCCTTTCAGCAAAAACTTATTCAAAACTTTTATCCACGTTACCTAGTGTTTCTCATTCTTCTTCTTTTTTTCTTCCCCAAAAGCTAGATATTGTTTTTTTCCATGTTGTGTTTTGTGAGAAATTTTATGATGATGTATGTTTTCTTCAGATAACCCTCATCACCTGGGCCGAATACTTGTGTGATATGTTACAAATGATAAAAAGTAGTGAAATAGGGGATCACATATCGACAATTAAGAGGGGCATTATGGGATGTTAGATGCTGAAGCAAAGTTAGGAATATTGCGAGAGTTCGTGAAGCTTGCTGTGGAGAGTTATATATTTAGAAAGAAAATGGACGAGTGCATTGAAGAGAGGCATGCGTTATTGTCCACAAGGCGCGGGGAAGCCATAGAAGAAGGCAGGAAGAAAATGGAAGAGAAACAACAGTCGAAAGCCGAGTCATATGGCATCGATGATGCAATAAAAGTGTGAGTGAGTTTAGCCCACCCAAAGTGTGAATTCTTTCTCTTTTTTATTTGTATGATAGTGAGGGCAAGAAAGCAGCCACGTCGTCGAACAAGGCAGAGGAGAGAAAAGTTTATCCGGAAAAAAAAAAGCAAAGAGCAAATAGTGAGTGGGTGGTGCTTGCATAAATACAACGTAAGGGGATGCCTCTCCCTTGCTTTCCATCAATTAGTAACTAATACCAAGAAATCAAACATTGCTACCCAATTTTGGACCTTCAATTTCATAATCATATCTCCACTTACCTCTTAATGTAGAAATTATACGCATTTTTTATTAATTATTTTGCACAAGAACAAGTTATAATAATTTATATGTTCTTTTACTTCCTTCTATTTTCTCCCTCTCACCGTCGCTCTCTTACTATTGGAATATTAAAGAGGAAAATGGACAATATTGAGTATTTATTGTCTATTAAGCGATTGTTTAGGCAAAGTCTTGAGTGAGGTCCACTCAATGGAATTTGATAACTCTTTCGTATTATTCTTCCTTGCGGAATGAGGTATAATATCGATTATAATTTTGCCAAAAACGGAGCTAGAATGAATGAGAAATTGATGTGTGGAGTATGCTTTATGTCACATTGAGAATGGACGAACTGACTAATTCAGTCCAGCTCGATTGGACGAGGCGAGCTCAATTGGATGAGCTCGACTGGACGAGGCGAGCTCTACTAGACGAGCTCGACTGGACAAGCTCGACTGGACTTAGTGGCAAAGTCAGTTCGACTGGACGAGCTGGACTGGAAGAGCTCGACTGGTCTAAGTGTCGAAGTCATTGGACGAGCTGGACTGGAAGAGCTCGACTGGTCTAAGTGTCGAAGTCTCTCCAGCTCGACTGGACGAGCTCAACCGGACGAGCTCGACTGGACTTGATGACGAAGTCAGTTCGACTGGACGAGCTCGACTAGACGAGCTCGACCAGACGAAGAGACAAAGCGTACGTTTGAGACTTAAAGCCAACAGTTTGGATTCTTCAATCCAATGGTTCTTTGAGCATTAAGTATTCTTTATGGCTGTGTAATAATGCCATTAAGGCTGAAAACGTTTGACTGTTCATTTGGCCGTGAGTTCAAGACCGTGTATTAAATGGTTGCAATAACCTGCATGTAATTGCCTTTAAGGCTGGACAGTTTTGGAACCTCAAACAACTCAGCCTTGGCCTTTATATATTGAGGCTTGATTTTCTCATTCGAAAATACAGAAAATTCACAAGTGTTTTTACTGCTCCTCTCAGTTCCTTATCTCTCCCAGAAATTGTTTTTTCTTTTGTAGTCGGTGTTCAGTTCTGTTACAGGTTTAGTTCGTCGGGGAAGTTAGTTTGGTGCAACCTCTTCTCATTCCGCCGTTGTATATTGGGAGGTAAATTGCTCGTCGTTTTCGGCACCCACGGGGAGGGCAATTTTACTTTAAGGAGACCGTCGAACGGTCCTCGGCGTGGCTTCCTTTTGTTTGTATTCTTTATTCATAATAGTGTTGTGTTGTATTTCTTTTCCTTTTCTTCAAGCGGTCAGTTTTTTATTTTCCAGAAAAATAAATATTTTTCTAGTAATATATCTAACACTTCCTTCCAAATGTATTATCGGTTCAATAAGTAGAGTGTATTATCGGTTGCTTTCTAATACACGATGGTTGGCGACAGTTTGCGACTTAGAATAGAATAGAAGAGAGGGTCCGACTCCGACACAGAGAAAAATATTAAAGGTTGCAGCTAGTTTTGCGAGATTAAAAAAGAAACACTTTGTATATGTTACGAATATATTAGAGTACTGTATAATACCAAGGGAAGGGAATACAAATTTGAGGTACCCATAATTGTAGAGTAAAAAGAGGAAAGAGAAAAGATAATATCCCCTGCGGGTGTAGGGAGGCAGAGCAACGTGGCGCGAGGTGAGAGAGGGAGAAAAAGGAGCAGAGCGGGTGAGAGAATCATGGCATGTGTTGTCTTCCCTTTTTCCTCGCATTCACATTGCTGGGCTGTGTCTGTGTTGTTATGGTCTTTGTGTGAGCTGGGTTTGCTTTTTTAGGGTTTGTCCGTGTGAGGATCGACGATGGCGAGCGAGATGGTGAATTCCGCGACGAGTGAGAAACTGGCGGAAATGGATTGGGAAAAGAATATCGCCATCTGCGAATTAGTGGCTCGCGATCAAAGGTCATCATCTGAATATTGATCTCTGTTTGTGTTTCTCTGTGTATGTGATCCTTGATGAATGAACAAGTTATGGTTGTTGTTTGTCAGCCAATGTAAAGCAGTGGTGAAAGCCATAAAAAAGCGGCTGGGCAGCAAGCACGGCAACACCCAGCTGTATTCGGTTCTGGTGAGTATGCCAACACTCTCACTTGTCTTCTCATTTCTGATTTCTGATTTTTGATGCGCAGTTGCTGGAAATGCTTATAAACAACAACATCGGTGACCACGTTCACAGGCACGTCGTCGATTCCGGGATTCTTCCCATTCTCACTAAGATTGTCAAGAAAAAGGTACCAACCCCAATCCATCCACTCTTCACTCTCAGTAATTAGTTTTGATTAGTTAGCGTCTTTTGTTTGAATTCAGTCGGAGTTGGCGGTTCGGGAGCGCGTGTTTCTCCTTCTGGATGCCACACAGACGTCTCTGGGCGGTGCTTCTGGAAAGTTCCCGGAGTACTACGCTGCCTATTATGACTTGGTGGTCCGTATCACTCATTCCATTCCCCCCTAAAGCCCTAAATGAATCATCAAGTTTTGAAGAGATTTTGTTTGCAGAGTAGCGGAGTCAAGTTTCCGGAGAGGCCGCCTCCTGTGCAGGCAAAGCCGGAAGCACAAGAGAAAGCGAGCATTCAATCGAATGGCCAGCCACCCGAGTCAAGGTAAAGCTTGTAGCCATACATACATACATACATACATACATACATATCATCTCGCTTGATTCTTGTGTTTTGCACGCAGTATCATTCAAAAGGCCACCAACGTGTACGAAGTTTTGAAAGATGTTCTCGATGCCGTGGAGACTCAGCGTTCTCAGGTATATTCCAAATTCCAAGGGTTTGGGTCGTGTTGATTTTGATGAATGGGTGTTTTAGGGAGCAAAAGAGGAGTTCACGCTTGACCTTGTGGAGCAGTGCTCCTTCCAGAAGCAAAGGGTGATGCATCTCGTCATGGCATCGAGGTCTGTTTCTCCGACTTTGTAACCAAGCTCTGCCTCTTGTGAGCGACTCATCACCATTGCTCTTGCTCTCAGGGATGAAAAGGTGGTTTCTCGGGCAATCGAGCTCAACGATCAGCTGCAGAGGCTTCTTACTAGGCACGATGCTCTCCTCTCTGCCACTCCCGCTTGGGCAGAAGAAGCCGACGAGGAAGAGGAGGAGCCCGAACAGCTTTTCCGTAGGTCTGTCTCTCACTGCAATGTTGTGACTTGTGATTGGATTGCAAATAGTATTTAAACAAAAAACTGGTCAGGCTACGCAAGGGAAAAGCGTGTGCGAGGCCGGAGGACGAAGCGCCTGTCATTCATCGGCCGCTCATACGCCCGCTGTGCTTGGATGGCATTCCGCCCCCACCAGCAAAGCAAGTGGAGAGAGAGAAATTCTTTAAAGAAAACAAGGCACTCCACAGCAGAAATGCCAGCAGTTCTCGCAGTGACAGCAGCGACTAATTCCACATTTCATGCACTGCTTTTCTTTTTTTCCTTTGTTAACATGAGAATGAGTTTCTTATACGCGTCGCTTCTTCTTCTACTACTATTCTTCAGACTAATTATTTCCCACTCCCTCCCTTGCATATATGTAGGGACGGCTGTAAAGAATATCTATATTTTATTTATTTATTTATTAGTTGAGAGAGAGTGTGTGTGGGTCTTCCTTGTAAAGAAAGACTTGTTGTATACGTGACAATGGGTTTTAAATGGATTTAGTTTCTGAGCTACAAGTCACTGTCGACGAAGCCAAGCTTGACCCGTTACGTTGACTTTCTCTGTAATGTTGATCACAACTGGAGATTTTGACATCGTCATGGAGGAGGGGACTCTCAACTTGGTTTCTTCTTTCAAGTTTTTAGTCTCTAACCACCCAATTGAGCTTACCAATAACACAAATGCCGGCAAGAAAAATGACTCGGCTTTTTTTTTTTTTTTTTTTTTTTTTTTTTTTTTTTTTTTTTATATAAGGGGCTGATGAATATATATATAATTATGAAAAGAATTATTACAAGTTCAAAAAAGAGACACCTGTACTGTATGTACACAATAATGAAACTTGTAGACGATGCTAGTATTATTATTTATGCGGCCCGCCCCATCATGACTTGGTATTATTGGCTTTGTGTT
Organism: Urtica dioica subsp. dioica; assembly: GCF_054948205.1. Taxonomy (NCBI): domain Eukaryota; kingdom Viridiplantae; phylum Streptophyta; class Magnoliopsida; order Rosales; family Urticaceae; genus Urtica; species Urtica dioica. Next base: position 23,896,767 of record NC_142766.1, read on the forward strand.
TATTATTTATTTTATGAGAAAAAGTCACTGTCTGATTGATCGGAGCTGCCAGTTACCCTCGCCATCAATAAGCCGCAACTCCAGTGAATGAAACGGAATGAGAGCCGGTCGCTGAAAAGAAGAGCACACATTAGTTTGTGTTTGTGTTTGTGTTTGTAAATGGGGAAAGTGACATGCCTGTGACGATGTAATGACTGTAATGCCCATCTCCGCGGCCAGCCTGTAGAGATGCTCCTCCACGTCAACGCTTGTAGCACTGCACCAACAACACATGACCACATCATATCACTGCTTTCAACCAAACCAAACCAAACCAAACTCAAATGACGGTTCATACTTTGTACACTCGTCTAGGATCCCAAACTTGGGCTTGTGGAAGAACAACCGTGCCTGCTCAAACAATCAGACGAAACAAAACATGGTCACACAACGCTCATACTTAAACATCACCGCATTAGCTTTACGTACCATGCCCAATCTCTGCTGTTCTCCAAGAGACAGAATGTCCTCCCAATTTAAATTCGCATCCCAACCCTTTTCGTCTCTTTCCAACAGATAATTCAACCTCACGTTCTCTAGAATGCCTTTCAGCTGCCTCTCCAGAACGCTCTCGCCTGAATTGCACCGATAGTCGTTTAAAATACACTCAAATCAAGATCAGTGTTGAGCCCTGAGATTACCTTGTTCATTCAACGCCCTCGCTTCTGCTTCCTTTTGGGAGAGAGGGTATATGATTTGATCCCTAAGCGTTCCCAGGCACGTATACGGCCGCTGAGGAACATAGAACACAGCGCCATCTTCCGACAGACTCCCGCTCAGGACGGGCCAAAGGCCTCTCAGAACTCTGAAAACAGAGCTTTTCCCGCTTCCGTTCGGACCTAGAGACAAGAAGCGTATTTGTGAGATGTACAATCAGGCTATTCACGAATACAAGTGTTGAGAAGCAAACCGGTAACGAGCAGGCTCTGCCCCGGCACTATACGGCACGTCAATTGCCTGGCCAACAACTTCTGCCCGGGAGTCACGATATCAACATCCGAGAAGCTTATGGAATCCTCCGAGTACGTGTGCCTCCTTGACGTATCGCCGATCTCTGTCAACAACAAAAACCAATAACATGAAACGCTGCTACTTTGTAATGACTAAGGCAGAGAGAGACGAGACTTGCGGTGCTTACCAGACTGCGCAGCAGACAGAAGCTCTTCGAGTTCAAATATGCGGTTGATACCCCCTGAGAGTTCCATGAACTTCCTGTTGAGTTCTAGAATGTCACCGAAAGCAAGAAAGCTCTGAGACACGACAGAGGCCAAGAAGCGCAGTGCATGGGCGAGCTCGCCTTGGGTAGAGACCAGCGCCCGGTCTCCTCTGTGTTCCATCGCATATAGCAAGCTCAATCCCCACGTCACATTATGCGGAAGTTGCTTTGTTATGAAATCGTCCAGTATCCCAAACAGCCATTTCTTCTTCAAATGAATCAACGAATGGTCTAGAAGCTCTCTGAACTTTGTCTCAACCATCTGTTTAATATATTGATAAACCATTTAAATCAGAATGATACACAACACTCCAGGGGTAGAAACTTTTTCCCAACAAAATACATGTCTACTCATCCACATCTTATATTCTCAGGGGAATTATGTTTAAATAATCAACAGAAAAGATGGGGGGTTTCGTATCATACAGCTTTTTCTCGAGCACCACCTCCGAAGAAAGCAACGGATTCAGCATGAGTGCGCAGCCTTTCATGCATAAACCTAAATTTGGACAAACATGTCAAAAACCAGAGTCCAGTTTAGCAGCAGAGCCAATCTGAAGCAAATTTCTTACCTGAAGGTTCCTTCAAGCTGTTGTTCTCGACTTGCCAGATCACCGAATTCAGGGGTAACAGCCCTAAGAAAACCGAGCCCCAGTAACATGTAAGTGTACAATATGAGAACTCCTCTCCGACCTGTCAATAGCTTCATTCTCCAAGTGAACCTTCAGTTCACAGCACCGCTGAGAATTAGAAATGTGAATAATATATAACACAAGAAAATTAAACTAGTTCCAACAGCTCACCATAGAATGTCCACAGTAGGCTTTACCATTCCGGTAACGAGCCCTGATAAATCACTAGTTAATTTTTCCAAGTCATGAGTTATTCTTTGATCAGCATCCATACTTTTGTTTGACATGTTGAAGACCTACAAAATAAATAAATAAATAAAATCCTAGTACATCAATGGGCAGTATTATACGCCAAAAATGAAAAACAAAATAAATAAAGGGAAGTAGAGAAGAGCAGGGAAAGTAGCTGCTCTCGACTTGGAAACAATTCAAAATTATATCAACTACACGAGAAAATAAATCTATTGAAGAGTTTAGGCAAAACAATTCCTAAGAAAGCTTAAGCAAACAACGTAGAGGAAGATAATGATAACTATCTCCAATTTTAGGCACCTTGTAAAATGCATTATTTCGCAAATAGTTCTCTAACAAGTGGTTAGTCAAACGAATTCTCCATCCCAAAGCGAGTCTGGCCGTCAAGTGCCTGCAAAATATTCAAAAAGTTTCTTAAATCATGAAGTAGCCTCGGTCATTTATTCTTCTGATACGAAAGCCTAAAAACCCTAAGGACAGCCAAGAAGAAGCATATAAGACTTGAACATGGCAGAGAGAAAGCGGATAAACCTGAAATGAAGAGAGCAAGAGTAGGATTACCTCAAAGAAGGAGCAATGAAGGAAGATGCACCGCTCTGAAGAACACTTATACCAATCAATCGCATGAATGCAGCCTTGTCCTGCTCCAAAACGTATCTCACCGTGGTTCCTGTGACGACATTACAGCTTCTCAATACTTGCTTAATGCTTGCTTAAGAAGAGAAAATAAATACCATTCAGTGATGCGATGCGATCTGAAATCCACGTCCTTGCTACTACAAGAAAAGCAACCGCAACCAATTGTGCTCCTTGTTTATCAAACACGGTAGGAATCTGAAAGATTATTTAAGTCGAGGTAAAAAATAAGGATACTTGGGTTTCTCCTCATATGGGTAAGTCAGAATAAGAATTCATTACAGATAACACAAATTCAACTGGTAAAGCTGAAGATGAGCAAGATTAAGAGTGGGTCACCAGTATTCTGAACATGGCAGCTACTCGGATTGGCAATGGCCTCGGAGATCCATGGAGTAGCGGGAAAACTGGGGTGGGCGCAAGTTTCATATCCAACGATGGAGAAGAAGATATGATGTCTGCAACGTACGATTCTGTCTTTGAGATCGAGGACGCGGACCCCTGAGGAGATGCAGCCACACGATAAGTTTGCCACAAAACAACAAACGAGGATCTGAAACTAACTACCTTTCTATTAGAGGCAAACGCTCGCTTGACTACCATTGCATCGCTCTGGCGATCTGTCCCCAGAGGTGCATGAACGGGCGGCGAATCGTCCCTGTGAGTTTGAAGCAGCAAAGATTAATGATAAATATGGAGTAAGAGGATAAAGAAGCAGCGGCGGTGAGAAACCTCTTATATTGAACGCTCCAGCCTCCTTCGCCATCCAAGGAGAGGACGAGGTCGTGAAAGGCAACGAGGGCGGGGCGGTGCGAGATGGTGATGCACGAAGTTCCCATGGCTCCCACTTTGGCACAGAAGCGCTCTTCCATGTCAGTTGTGACGGCGCTGGTGCACTCGTCAAGAATCGCAAACTTGGGCTTGTGGTAGAACAGCCTCGCCATTCCCAACCTCTGCTGCTCCCCAAGCGACAGCTCGTCCCCCCAGTTGATCTCTTTCTCTGCCGGGTACCGCTCCAGCAGATACTCCAGGTCCACCTACCACCCACAAATCATATATTTCAGACCAAAAAGCCTCGCCAACAACAAAGCCACAACAAGCTTACGTTTCTCAACAGCTCCACCATGCCTTCGTGGGTCAGCGGCTCCGCTTCCTGGTCCTTGGTCAGCGGATAAATCAGCTGGTCCCTCAGTGTTCCTACAGCTGTATATGGCCGCTGTGGCACATAAAATATCTCCTTGTTCAGATCCGTCCCCACACCGGGTTTGGCTATGTGGCCTGACACCAGGGGCCACAGGCCTCCTAATACTCTGAACAGTGAGCTCTTCCCACTCCCATTTGGACCTTCCACAACATTAGTATAACCACTTTCATTTTTCGTACAAAATACAAGAAACTAGTTTCAGTTGGGTCTAAAACAAGTACCTGTGATCAAAAGATTGGATCCGGATTCAATTCTAAGCGTCAAATCGTCCACCAAGACGTTACCAGTTGGGGTCACAACCTGAAAGACCCAAACGCTATTAGAACGTAAATGCAATTTGATAAATAGATTGGCTATGGAGATTTTACACACCCGAACCCCAGCAAACTCGATGTAATCAGCTTCACTAAAGCAATTTCCACTCTGAGAATTTTTTATCAAAGAATTGTGGGTGCCAATATTGAGCTCTCTCGACACGGCCAGCAACTCGTGGATGCGGTCTGCATAACCGCTGAGATGGGGAAGAGAGAGAGAGAGTCATGAAAAGAAAGATTCTTGTGTAGGAAGGGAAGGGAAGTAGTACCTGAGACGGTTAAGCTTGCGTGCGCTTACGGAGAGCGTTCCGAGAGACTGGAAGAGAGAAATGATGACGCTGGTGTGGTATCGGAGGTTGCTGAGCATCTCGGCGCGGGCGAGAGTGGAGGTGTCGGGCCTGAGGTTGCCGGAGAAGAAAGGCTCGATGATGAGGATGACAGCCACGGTGGCGCCCAGGTACTTGAGCAGGAAGTCCTGAACCATGCCGAACCACCAGTGGTCGTGGTGGGCCACTCTGAGGTGGTCGACCAGGGACCGGAACTTGGCCTTGATGTGGGACTCCTCTCTGCTCTCTCCGCCGTAGAACGCGATGCTCTCTGCGTGCGTCCTCAGCCGCGACTGCACCTCCCGGTACTCCCCTTCCAGCTGCTGCTCCTTCGACATCAGCTTCCCAAACGACGGCGAAAACTTCCGTATCATCGTCCCCGCTCCCACCACGTACGCCTGAGTTCACCCACACCCCTATTATGTCAGTCGAGAGTCGAGAGTCAAGAGTCGAGACACACACACACACACACCGCTTACTCACCAATATCCACAAGACGTATTTAGGGCTGGCGTAGGAGCAGAGCCGCCAGGTGTACAGCAGCCCGTCCGTCACTGCAATCAGGTCATCGTGCACAATTTCGCTCAGCTCCGAGCAGAACTTGGGGATGTCGCTGGAGATCCTCTGTTCAGGGTTGGTGATGCGACCGTCTACGTGGGACAGTTTGTAATATGCCATGTTCTACGTGGGAAGAGAGATTAGTGAGTGATCAAAGAGAGAGAAAGAGAGAGAGAGATATATCTATACCTGAAAGTAATGAGAATGGATGAGCTTGGTGAGGATGTCGCGGAAGTGGAGGCTCAAGGTGCCGGTGACGTACTTGGAAGTGGAGTGAATGGCGGAGAGAAGAAAGCAGAGAAGAATGTTCTCCGAAATCAGCCGCAGAAACAATGGCGGCCGCCGCAGAAAAGCCGCTCGGAATAGAAAGCCCTGCACTTTGGCCAGCCTGTTGCTCAGAGAGGTTCGCAGCACCTGGGAGACACAACCGTCACTGAGACTCTGTTTTGCCGCTGAGCAAGTTAGTTAGGAAAGATGACTCACCACGATGCCGAGGAGGGCGAACAGGTCTCTGGCTCCAATCTTGCCCATCTGAGACAGCAGAATCGCCGCCAGCAGTTTCAGAGACTTCAAGCTCCCACCTTTCTTCGCCTCCGATTCTGCTCTGCCGTTGCACTGCCCCAACGCCTTCTCCGGCTTGCGCCGCCATCGAAGATACGCCGCCGTGCCGCCCGCCACCGCGATCCCCACCAATAAACTCTTCCTGTTTGTTGGTTCGTTTGTATTACGTAAACAGATAAAATAAAATAAATAAATAAAAGGGCGGTGAATGTAGACCTCCTTGTGGCCAGAATGGAGCGACCGTGCTCCGTTAAGTGCAGAAGTTGCCGGGAACCCATTGGCAATCTGTAACTGATAAGCTCTCTCTCCTTATTCGATAATTATATTAATCCATTGGATTGGAACCAAGCCCTAGCATGGAGGATCAAATTTTGTTAGATCCTGGGCTCATACGAAAACGCTGATTTCGGAAAATTGAGGTGACGTATACCAATATGATTCTGTGTTTGTTTGCTTGAGATTAGAGCCTCGAGAATCGCGACTTACTCGATTCTGTTTGATTCCCCCTTTCGTTTCCTAGCAATTTGTTTCTCTAAATTTACTTTGGACCAGCAAATCAATCGTCAACCCTATGCCATTAATTATTTTTTTAACTTACCACTAACTGTGATATTTATTAGTTCTGCTTCTGCTGCCAACAAAGTCGTGCTATCGTACCACAAAACTAGTTAATGAAATAACCGCAGACGTACGTAATGAGTAAGATTATCATACAAAATGCATTAAAATTTAAAGATTATGATGCAAATTTTGATATTTTCTTCAAAATTTCATAATTATAGAACAGTGATGATCTAGATAATTCTTATTTATAGATGCATATATATTTTTTAAATCATTCTCGAACCCTAATGTATATATTTTATGCATATTTTTAATATAATTGCTGAAATAACTAAGCGAATATAAAGATTTAAATATTTTATTATCAAATACTTTAATTCAAATACAATCTATACACTAACAAAATTAAAAATACTTCAATAAATCCACAATATTATATACGATTGAAATAAAAATAACAAAAATATCTATATATATATATATGAATATATATATATATATATATATATATATATATATGAAGTCATATATATATTTCAATGGGAAAATATTTAAAAATGTGTTAGAGGTAGAATACACTATTCACTTATGCAATGGTGAATTTTGTATATAAAAAAATGTGCATCATGGATTAGTATTTTATATAAGCTAAATCAATTTTAATCTTAAATTTTTATTTGAAGTTAATCTCGAGTAAAATATAAATAATAAAAATTATCAAAATGACATAGTTTGGTCACTCTACGAAATGGAAATGGCAATGATTCACTTACATTAATCATTAAAGAGGTGGGCCCACTCAAGTGGTCATCGTTAACAAAGAACGACACCCACGACACGTTTATCAGATCATGAGACATAAAGAGTTGTGACTATAGTCCCTTTATATATTTCTCGAAAAATAGAATATTAGAATTTGATCTTTCAAGACTCGGAGCAAAAATCGTTTAAATACTCGAAGTCTTAAAGTCACTACGTAAATATACATTCATTATTATCTCAATCTTTAAGTGAGATATAACTTCTTATAACTTATTGTGTTTATTTGACTTGTATATAAGCAAAGTTTAAATGACAGACTAGTGACTTGAGAGTTGGTGAAATGAGTTAGACGTGTTGGAGTTATGAGAATTAACTGATATGGAATTTATGAGCTAAACTGATGAACTTCAATGTAGATCATCTCATACTTTATTATTTTTACAGTGTGACTAAATAAGTCGAGATTGGTATTCCGTGAATGATTTTTATTGATTAAAGCATAGTGACATGATAGCTACATCACATTGACATTGTCTTTCTTATTTATAATATTCATTGTATTATAAATAATATTTATTTTCTTATTCGTAGTTAGTATACTGTTCGACTCGAATCTTATTGACGAAATTTGAGACTTTATTCGAAATTTTGTAACTATACGGCGAGATGCTTACCGTGTGAACAATTGTGTAACGAGAAACGATAATTAATTTATTATTTATGTCGAGTCTTATGCAAGACTAGCTTTTTAGAAATAAAGATCTAATTACGGGGCCTAATATATATCTTTTGAAATGAAGACAAAGTCCTACACCAAACAATTACTAGTCAACCTCTTTTATTAGTGATTAATATTAACTTAACCCATTCTTAAATCCTATTGTCAGATAATTGCAGGAAACATGAATATATAAAAAGAGGATTCAGAAAACAGGAGACATAAATAAGGTCGGCACGATGAGTGAAGAGTGATGTTACACCTAAAACAATGTATCTGCTCATCTCACGGCGTATACGACATTTGAAGAATACTATGTAAGGAGAAACAACAATCAATTTATTTTTGTTTATAAATTCTTATTATGTGAAGTTGAAAAGAAGACATGTTGATGGTTTGGTTTGGCTGTATATTAGACCGAGTGTGAAGAATTAAAGTGACAAATGTTATGAGAAATTGAAAATGTGGAAGTCAGTTGGTTTGTGTGCCGGACACGGGTGTCCATGTCCCGGGACACTTGCTGCCTTATTCTTCACAGCACACAACACATATGATATCATATATGAAATGTATATACTTATATGTATATGTATACGCATATCACATCAGTGGAGATGAAAATGGAGATGGAGAAGAAGAAGTGGGTTGGGGCTGTGTTGGTGCTCATCGTCCTGGTCTCGGCTTCCAGTGAGTCGTTAGTTGATCAGAAAAAAAGATTTGGTGAATTATAATATTGGTTGGTTGTGCAGATGGGGGAATGATGGTGGAAGGAAGGTTGTGCGAGTCGCAGAGTCACGGGTTCAAAGGTCTGTGCTTTAGCGACTCCAACTGCAGTCTCATCTGCCACCGCGAAGGCTTCACTGCTGGCAAATGCCGTGGCTTTCGTCGCCGTTGCTTCTGTACTCGTCATTGTTGATCATATCATCCAATGTACTCCACTCGATAATAAATAATAAATAATAAATAATAATAATAATGTGGTGTCGAAATGTCATATGGAGCGAGTGCAAAACAGACATTTAGGTGATAGAAGGCCTGGTGGGAGGGCAAACGTGGTTCCTTCTGCGGGCGTGTTGCTCGTTGTGGTGCTGCGTGCGACACGCATGTCCGTACCAGCAATCTTCTCTCCCCTCCAACGCCTCAACCTGCGTTCACATCTCACATCTTCATTCTTGTGTTATGAATAAACAAATAAATATATGTATAAACGGCTTACGTGTTTGGGAAGTGCGACCCGGAAGCAGTACAAGAGGAACGATACCAGCTTCTCATAGCACTCGCTGCATCATTGAAACTACAATCAATGCCAACACCACACATAGCAACAACAAGATCACAAATATTCATTACATACTTGCACACATGTGTCTCAGATGTTATGGTCTCCACGTGATTGAGTCCCAGCCCCGTTCGATCTGAAACCACCACCAAATTTAGCCACTAGCCTCCAATGCACAGACAAAAGAGAGTGTTGTGTACCTATCTCTCTCTTCTCCAGCTTTGTAACCCATTCTGCAACAACATCTTCCAATCTTCTCCCCATATCCCCTATGCATTTTGCTGTTATCTACATTTTTCAAATTTATATGTAGATATATCACTTGTCTAAAGAAAACTCGTCAACATCCAAAACACTAGTTGATAACCTTACATCCTGCTCGTGCCGATTCTTCTCGTGTGCCGAGAAGGGGATTCTAGTCACTATGCGTTCCGAGATCTGCACAGCCATTAGATTCCTTTTTTTATCAAACAAGTTTTGAGTCGTATGTAGTAAATACAGCAACAAAGACATACTGGTTTAAAAGTGTGGGGGCTGCACGTTGCATGTGAACCGACCCCTTGAGCGTGCCAATACGCACCACAAAACGCCCTGTCACATCCTATGCCTACAACCGCATCAAGTTTTAAATTAATAAACACAAGACACACAGATGAGGAAATCATTGAGAACGGTAGATACAGTGTTGTGGCAGGGGTGGGCGGGAGGGCATCATTCCTCCGCATGCTTGACATTGCAAATGTATGGTGTTTTCATTACAGCGGAAACCACCGAACTCCGCACCTGAAAACGCCAACGCCGATCATACATCATTTGGATCATGCAAGACATCGTCATAATCAAAATGTATGTTTTTACCACATTGAGGACACATGGCGTGACTCTCCTCGTCCGATTGGGAATGAGGCCTTTTCCGGCGCTGATTCCTATTCCCAGTCTTAATGACCTACACAATATCATATCATAGATGGGATCAGGGATAGGGTGAAGTGAAGTGATGTGATTAGAAAACTCACAAGGTTAGACTGTATGGATGCGGTGGCATCCAAGGTGGCAACTTCGTCGGAGGAGCGCATGAGAGAAGGGTCCGCATTCAGAATCTCCTACAGAAAGAAAATATTAGTAAATGAGAAGATGAATGGACAAGAGATATGTGTGTGTGAGAGTACGCGTGCAATGTTGTGGAGGAAGTGGTTTCTGCCGGCAAATTGGACGAGGGCGCGGCAGTGGGGGCAGAGGACGCGGCTGGAATGTGAGCGCCTCAGCCACTCCGAGAAGCAGCCGTTGCTGCGACAGTACATAATTCAGATATGATAGTGTGAAAATGGACAGAGGAGAAGAAGGGAGAGAGACCAGAAGTTGTGAAAGCAAGGGGCGAGAGTGACAGCGTCGTGCCACACGCTCAAGCAGATGCCGCATTTGGCCTCGTCAGCGTCCACCGCTATCCGCAATTGCTGACTAGGATGCTGATGAGGCCTCAGCCGCAGAGGCGGCGGCATCACTTTGAACCGGTACGTCACACCGCCTGAAACACACACACACAACCTCGGTTACGTCACATATTTTATATATACTGAATAGAAGAACGATGAGACTTAGGCTTGCGTTGGGAATGCGGAGCCGCAACAATCTCGGTTCCGCACCGCACCGCCCCTTCCTCTCCCTTCTCCACAACACCGCCGTCCACCACAATCACACTCCAACTGAACCACACACACACGCGCGTTAAGTCTAACGAAGCAACCACAAAGACACAATTACCAAATAGGTCTCTGACAAAGTCTAACCTCACGTTCTGGATTGTGGCCGATGACCTCTCCGAATTCCTTATGATTTTGCACCACTCCCTCTCAACTCCATCGTCCTCCGTCGCCGATTTCACCACCGTCTCATCCAACTTGATCTCAACATCACACAATTTCGAATCGATTGGAACTGCAGTGCAATCACAAAGCCTTTCAATACAGAAAAACAAAAAAGAAATGATATATTGGCGTACCCAGCTTTGCCCACGGCAAGGACGACACTGAACAAGAGCCCTCTGCCGCTTCCTCCATCTGCTCTACTTCCTCTTCCCAAAACCAAAAGCGTGCCTCCCAAGATTCTCCTTTACTCACCACGTTCTTCTCTCAATATCAAATATTTTTAATGCACTTTGTTGTTGTGACTTTGCTTCCCTCATTTACTCTCTCTCTCTCGCCTGCCTCTTTTCCCTTTTTATTTTTTAATTTTTTTTTGTATTTGTATTCCTTTAGTTCTCTAGTTAACTTATAATAAGAAACAAACAGGCCTTGGTTTGGGCTTTTGCGATGGGGTAAAGCCCATACGGTGTTTAGAATGTCGTGGAACTTGATATTGATCAGGAGAGGCAGGCGATTGGTGGAGAAAGTGGATTTGTTAAGAAGAAAAGAAAGGGAAATGGGGTCGGAAGGGGTGAAGAAGTCGTCAATGGAGGAGGAGACTCGACTGTTCGAGAAATTGGTGATGAGTGGCCTCCAACTCGACGCCGTCGAAAGCGGCCGCGTTGTGTGCTCCTTCCGAGTGCCCGATCGCCTTCTCAACTCCGGGAACTTCTTGCACGGCGGAGCCACCGCCACTCTGGTGGACCTCGTGGGCTCGGCGGTGGTCTACACGCTCGGGGCTCCCATGACCGGCGTCTCCGTCGAGATCAACGTCTCGTACCTGGACGCGGCCTTCCCCGGTGACGACATCGAGGTGGAGGCCAGGGCTTTGCGCGTCGGCAAGGCCATCGCCGTCGTCAGCGTCGAGCTTCGCAACAAGGCCACTGGCAAGCTCGTCGCCCAGGGCCGCCACACCAAGTTCTTGCCCGTCACCAGCAAAATGTAGACGATGATCTCGTGTCTTGGTTTGATTTTATATCTGATTCGATAAAGAACAAGTTATTGTGTGTTTTTTCATGATTTAGTCCGTTCCCTTCCCATTCCATTGTCACTATAGTGGATACTGATATTGTAGCAGTAAAGATTGATAAGAAATGTGAAGACGTTGTTGATCGAGATAATTGATATACAGGAAGTGGAGGATTAAGCAAAAGTAAAGTGCGAAACATTGGAGTGTGGATGATGCATAAGTTAAAGTGTTGAGTTACAAAATGTGAATTATCTTCTACTACTCCGGCTTCCCGTTAAACAGTTGCTGCAAGCAAAAACAGAGAGAAATGTAGTGAGTAGGAGAAAGAGGGGAAAGTAGGGAGCGAGTGAACGTGGTGGGGCCCACCTGGGATGGGGAGGAGGAGTCGAAGCCCAAGTCCAGCCACTGTTCCCACGGCTCACAAGGCTGCTGCTCCACTTTGGCCATCACTTGCTCGTACATGTCCTGTTCATCCTCATCAACATCCAAACATCCTTTACAAAGTTAAAAAGACAAGAGAGAGACGAGACCTGCATGGTCTTCCAGGAAGAGAGCACGAGTCGGAGGTGCTTCTCCGTCTCGGCTTTCCACTTGATGACATCCTTGAGCATCTCGGCCACCTGGCGGTGCTGCTGGGACTGCACGGCGGCGCTCAGCTGCTTCACTTGCTCGCGCAGCGCCCTCACTTCTTCCGCGGTTGTCGCTGTCTCTGCTGTCTCCTGTTGCTGTGTCCAGAAGTGGCCTTTGGGGGCGAGGTGGGCGTCCTCGAGCCAGTACTCCATCACGCCAGCCGTGTTGAACCAGCGCTGGAAGCGGTGGGTCCCGTCCGGGGCCACCTTCCCCTCAATGTGCTTCAGCAGGTGGTCCAGCAGGCCGGTGTCCCCAATGAGCTTCCGGGCCGCCACGCGCAGGGCCGCCCGCGAAATCCGCCTCTCGAAGCTGGCCCCTTCCCGCTTCATGATCTCCAACAGCCTCTGCTCAGCACCGCTGTACCTGCAGCAACACACGCTCTATCACATTCACACACCACACTGCAAACTGCAGCATATCATTTACCTCTCCGCCGACCATCTCGCAACCACACTCCTCTTTTTCTTCGTCTTCTTCGCCTCTGCTCGCCTCACCCGCTTCCTCTTCGAACCCTCCTCCGCCAATTCACACCCCACCTTCCAACAACCATCTTCTTCTTCCGTTTTCACAGACACCACTTCTTCTTCTTCTTTGACGCTGTCCCACACTGCCATCCCCACAAAACCCTACACCAACGCCCCTCTCTCTCACACCGCTTTCCACTTAATAAATTAACCCTAGAATCATTTGCTTTCTCTTTTCTCTGCTCGCTCTAAACGTAAAACCCTCCCTCTGCTCTCTTTTGTCTTCTTATACGCTCTTATACCCAACCAATCAAGTAATCCCTTTTACTACAGATCACTTATTTATTTCTTGTTTTTTTAATAATTCATAGGCCGCAAAAGTAAATGTTAAATTAAAAGGAAAAGAGGACCCACCATTGCTCCTGCTCCGACCCGAAAGCCTCACCCTGACAGCCCGATGGGTAAAAGTGATTGATGATGGTCTGGGATTAGTTTTGTAACTTGCAAATTGTGGGTTTTCTTGGTTGCTCACAATGTCACAAAATCAGAATGTCAACCCACTCGTTTAATCTCAATATTAGTTTCGGTTTATAGTTTTAATTATTGTGTTTGCTTTAGTTTAATTTATTGAGCTGTGATCAAGTCACTATCTGGTTGGATAGTTTTGTTGGTTGGATTTTCACATTTATAAGAAAACTTTGTTGGGGTGTTTCAGCCCTCCACATTTATAAGAAAGCTGGTGGGCCCCATCGAGGTAGCATGACCAAGTCGACCAGTCATCAGCCAGCTCCGTCGAGTTCCGGAAGATAGGCAAAGCCATGCATAATCATATGCATTGTTGAATAAGCGTAACTAATCAATTTTTGGTTGTGTAATTTAAAACATAAATCTGCTAACACCATTAAAGACAAAACATGTATCATCAACTAGAAAAGCATTAATTGTTGTTAAACATGTCAATAACAGAAGAATTAAAAAGTGAAAATGTAAACATGGGGGGGATGGAAACAGGCGATTCTCAGGCCTTGGGGTTGTACTTGTTCATCAGACGAGTCAAGTTGGCACTGAGCTCCTCCTCGAGGCCCAGCTCTTCTTCCCAGTGGCGCTTCTTCATCGCCTTTTTCTTCTCCTCGTGCTCCTTCTCCAGACTCTCCCTCTGCGCCGTGTAGTCTTCCATCTCTTTGTTCTGGGACTCTATCTTGGCGCTCCTGCAAATCACTCACATATACAAATGATACCATTTCTTTCGAGTTTGAAGAGAGCCAGTGGGAGTGTACCTCTTGCGCGCATTTGTGCCCGAACTCTCCACCTTGGCCCGCTCTTCCTGTTGGAGCTGCTCGAAGCTTTCATCATTTGCGTCCCTTGTTTCGTGGATTATCTTGATTTGCTCCTTGAAGAACTCTTCTTGCAAGTACATCTGACAATATATGATGTTTAGCAAAGCAAAGCACACACACACAATATAATCTAGTTGAGAGTTGAGACCTCCTCTTGGTTCTCTTGGTGCTGCAGCTTTGTCCTGAGCCGCACAATTCTGCTTTCCTCCTCCTTGAGCTGAAGCTTGGCAGAGACAGTGTGCAGAGACTCCTCGACAGCTTTAGAGTATCTCTTTTCCTGGGCAAATTTGTCCTTGAACCAGCTGAGCTGTTGGTTGTCCTCGCTCATCTGCCTGATTTCCTTGACAACCATCTCGTGGTAGGACTTGAGCTCGAATTTGAGCCGGGACTTGCCCTGACAGTGCTGGTTGAAGAGATCAATGTCTGGTTTGGTGGCGAGGAAGCCGTAGAGCTGGCGCTTGCCGCCGGGGTAGAAGAGGACGGGGCGGGTCTGCCAAGCGTGTCGGTGGGTGCCCTGAGAGAGGAAGTGCTTGTGAAGGCGCTCGGCCTCGACGTAGCCGCGGGCGGAGGCCTCGAAGATGAGCAGGCTCATGCCGCGGTGGCCCTGGGGCCCGTAGGAGTGCCGCGCCCGCTGCGGAGTGTAGTCCCCGAAGTAGGCCAGCAGCTCCGGGTTGCCCATCCCGGTCCACACCCTCGTGTCGGGGTCCTGCTCCAGCTTGGTGTTCATGACCACCACCATGGGGGGCCACACGATGTCGTGGTCCTTGCCCTCCTCCACCAGGCCCTTCCACCGCCCAAAGGCCTCGCTGCCGGGGCCCACCGCCGTGCCCTTGTGCTGCAGCTCCACCTCCAGCAGCCGCGCCAGGGCGCGGTGGTGCCGCATGCGCCCCCCGCCCTTGGTCTTCGCGTGGGCCATCAGCGGCTGCAGCCCGTGGTACCACTCGATGGCCCCCGGCCCGCCCTGGCACGCCGCGCAGTGCCACTGCCTCTCCGGGTCGTTCACCTCCTCCACCGTCAGCTCTTCCACCGTCCTCACCAGCTTCTCAAACCACTTGCTCTTCCGCAGGCTGTTGTGGCTCCTTTGGCTCGAGTCCGAGTCGAACTCGTCGCTCTGGAGATCGTCGTCGTCGTCCGAGCAATCCTCCTCCTCCACGTCATCCTCCACATCATCCTCCTCCGGCGGTTCCACCGGGACGGGGGCCCGAGACGCCGGCCTGGACTGCCACTGCCAGCCCTTCTCCAGCGGAGGGGGAATGGCGTTTCGCCTCGGCTTGCCGGACATTACCTGCCAGTCGCTGCTGCCGGCGGAGGAAGAAGAAGCCCTGTTCCTTCTGGAACTCATACCCACTCCCCTACTACAAGTGCGATCAATACAATAATGCATAGCGAGTTACACACACAACAATTAATGTAAACACGTATGACGGAATGTTATTCAAATTTTATAACATTATTATTATTAATCATTATATATAAGAGGTATCCAGGCATCATAATATCATTGAGCGTGCTCGGATCAAATTCTCAGTACAGGCTCCAGGAGAAATCCCTTATGACGGAATTTACTATGATCCACCAGAAGAGGTATGATATAGATGTTCAATAAATTTTGATGGTTGGATTCCGTAGTTTGGATGGATACCCTATTTAAAACACCCGTGTATGTGCAAGTTCAAGATGACCATGTTGATTTCATGAGGTTTAGTGCGTTGAATGTTCATAACTATTGGTTTTAGCTAATTGTATTCTTTCTTGTTTCCTTTCAGGAAAAAGTATGTGCGCAACAAGAAAAACCTGAATCACTTGGGAGAGAGAGAGCGTGCTTACCGATGGGATCGCTGTCGGAGAGGAGAGAGTGGTTGGTTGCGTTGGAGTAGTTCACTGGAACTGCGATGGAATGTAAAAGCAGAGAGGGTGACAGTGAATGGAATGGGCTTGGGCTTGGGCCAGGGCAGGGCCCAAATAGATGATATCCAGAGAGAGGTGACGTGTTTTTTTCTTTTTTAAAATCTAGGACTGAGAGAGTGGGCTTTGTCCAAGTGAGAGCCCAGAGTGAGAGAGTAGTTGCAGCCGCGTTGGAGGCACTAATGAGTATATATAATAAAAGGGAAAGAGGAAGACGCACGCGTGTCCACTATAGTACCACCACCATCACTCTTATACTTACGTACCTAGCTAGTAATCTAATCTTTGTATGTAAATGGAGGCCAGCTGAATTGCATTCTTCTTCTTTCTTTTTACCTAATAAATAAATAATTTCCTTAATCCATAATAACTTGTCCCACATATAAATACATGCACAATTAATGTGTTGTTTGCAAGGTAGCTAGAAGGAAAGGAAAGAGGTGAGTGAGTGCATGCACGTAATATATACGACGATGATGAGGTGGATGGCGACGGTGATGGTGGTGGCGGTGATGGCGAGTGGCAGCGGTGGTGTGAGCATGGATTACTACATGATGAGTTGCCAGATGGCGGAGATGACGGTGAGGGACACAGTGAGGGAGGCGGTGCAAGGAGACCCGAGCCTGGCGGCGGGGCTGTTGAGAATGCACTTCCACGACTGCTTTGTGGAGGGGTGCGACGCGTCGGTGCTGATAGACTCGACGGGGGAGAACAAGGCGGAGAAGGAGTCGCCGGCGAACCTGAGCCTGCGGGGGTTCGAGGTGATCGACGAGGCCAAGGAGAGGGTGGAGAGGGCGTGCCCCGGGGTGGTGTCGTGCGCGGACATCCTGGCCATGGCCGCCAGGGACGCCGTGTTCTTCTCCGGCGGGCCCTTCTACGCGGTCCCCACGGGGCGCTTCGACGGGGCGCGCTCCCGCATCGAGGACACGCGCGCCCTCCCGCCCCCCTTCCTCAACGCCACCCAGCTGGTGGCCCTGTTCGGCTCCCACGGCCTCAGCCCCCGCGACACCGTGGCCCTCTCCGGGGCCCACACCCTCGGCACCGCCTCCTGCGCGGCCTTCCAGGACAGGCTCGACCAGCTCCCCCGCATCGTCTGCCCGCCCGACCGCCACCCCTTCGACGCCTCCGCCGACGACTTCGACAACGCCTACTTCGACGCCCTCATGCGGGGCCAAGGCCTCCTCACCTCCGACCACGCGCTCTACGCCTGGCCGGGAACGCGCCGCACCGTGGCCGCCTACGCGCAGAACCAGGCCATGTTCTTCTACGACTTCCAGCAGGCTATGCGCAAGATGGGCCTCATCTCGCTCAAGGACTCCTCCCAAGGCAACATCCGCTCCCACTGCCGTCGCCCTTAATTAATTAATATATTAATTCTCTCTCCCTCTGCTTTCTCTCACTTTATCCAAATACTACTCCTACACTATTACTACGTACTCCATATTTGTTTGATACTCGATATTGCAACGATTTATACGTCGTTTTCGATAACCCTCCTTTCAATGTGAATCAATAAATGTTAATCTGAAAACATTATCATATTTTTCAGCAGGAAAACGACAAGCCGATTGAAAACCCCACAAAAAACTTTGTCTAAGAATAACATAATTTTTAGATATATGAACCACACTCACTATCACTACTACAATGAGTAATATTAATGGTGCCTCTTGTTCCAAATTCTTCATTAATATTAATAAGATGGAATCCTCTATCCCTCCGATCAAATTAAGCCAATTTAATCATTTTAATTTATTTTTAAATAAATATAAACAAATAATTAAATAAAATGATGACATGGTTTATTTCGAATTGTAACTCTAAATCCTTGATTCTCTGTTCTAATATGCGATTTTGATGATTATCAACTATTGATTTTTACTCATTTGCCTCTTTCTGTGTTCTTCACGATTAAGAGACGGTTGTTTATTTTTTTAGTTTTTAAATAAATTACATATATGGCGCGAATGAATAAAGATAATTGGTGTTTATATATAAATATTATAGTCAACGTCAATGAAAAGTCAATAAAAAGAATATTCGTGACACTGTTGTCTATTTCAGAGTATAATTTTGTCATTTTTGTTAAACAGAAGGTATAATTTCGTCATTTTAGTTAAACAGAGGGTACGAACTCGACATTTTTGAAAACCGAAGGTTAAACTCGACATTTCACTAAAACACAGGGTATAAATGTGTTATTGTCCCAAAAGTTTATCATTATTGAAATAGTTTATATTTTGTGGAAAAATAGGTAATGGCGAATTGAAGAGTTTAGGGGGATGGAAAATTCGTATATTTAAGAATTTAGGAACATATTTCAGAGATATTAAAGTTGAAAAAATCTATAACTAGGTGCACTTCCTTTTAGGCCCCTGGTTTCAGTAACTCCATTGGGCTTTAAGTGAAGTGGGCCCGAGGCCCATCTAGTGTGACAGGGATGAGTATTTGCCTATTTGGTAAAGAGAGAGCGAGAGAGAGAGAGAGAGAGAGAGAGGAGATGGAGAAAATGAAGAGCGCAGTGGAGAAAATGAAGATGATGGTGGGGATGGAGGTGGAGGAGGCAGAGGAGCAAGAAGAGTCGCTGATTGACGACTTCAATCGCAACTGCACTTTATCAACTCAGCAGGTGTGCTTTCTTAATTTGATTTGTCAAATTGATTGGGATCGATCGATGACGTAATTGGAATTGGAATTGGAATCGGAATCGGAATCGGATCTCCAGAGGCTTTACGGGTTTTGCATTTGCTTTGCTGCGGGATTGAGCTGTACGCTTCTGGTAAGGCCATCTCGCTCCTCTTTTGTTTGTAGCAAAAGCTGATTGATTTGTGTGACTTTTGGCAGTCAATGCTGGTGTTCTTGAAACCAATCAAGTTCGGAATAACATTCACGCTTGGGAATCTGCTTTCGCTGGGAAGGTGAGTTGTGATTGATTGATTGATTTCACGAATGCTGGTGATGTGACTGTGACTGTGACTGTAGCACCTCGTTTCTGATCGGACCGAAACGGCAAGTGACCATGATGCTGGACCCGGTTCGAATCTATGCAACCGCCGTATTCCTGGCCAGTATTGTCGTTGCTCTCTTCTGTGCGCTCTATGTATGATCTCTCTCTCTCTCACTATCACTGTCTTTGTTTCTTAACTAATAAGTGCCACATTTCAACAGCTTCACAACAAGCTTTTGACACTTTTAGCCATTGTTTTGGAATTCGGAGCATTGATATGGTGAGTGAGTGCAATGTAGATATGAGTTGCTGGTTTGTTTGTATACATATATGAATGTTTTGTTACTGCCGTGACTCTCTCTCAGGTATAGCTTGAGCTACATCCCTTTTGCAAGGTCGATGGTGTCAAAGGTGGTGTTCGCTTGTTTTGACACCGAGTTTTAGGCCTTCATTGCCGCCACGAAATTACCAAAATAACGTTTTTTTAACTTGCTTTCAAAAGATGGAAGAAGAAGTTCCACAACCTACTCCCTTTTAGATGGAAATTAATAGATAGTTTTGCACTTGGGAAAGATATCGCTAAATGAAATAAATTGTGAGCAAGTATAAAAAAAGTTATATTTGAGGAAAATACTATCGAAGATATTTATAGAAAGATTACACTACATTTTGAAATTAACTTTTATAAATTCCACCTTATAAATCTATCATCCATCACTTTTCCTACCATAAGCTCGTCCACTAACTTCCCATTCCATTACACCGCCACGCCCTTCTCCTTCTAAAAATTTATAGTTACATGAAATAATAATATATAAGTTTATAATTATATGTATTAATAATAATAGTTTGTTAATTACATAAAAAAATAACATTGGTAAGGTAAAGAGAATTAATGGAGTTTTTATCACAATTTGAAAAATTTAAAATTGGTGTCTTTATTTTGGATAAAATTAGATATTGAATTCGAAAACAAATGGATAAGTCATTTTACTATAATTGAAGTCAAATAAAATTGAATGCGTTACAAATAAAATTGAATGCGATACATTATTATAAAAATATTGTTATCGAGATTGTGAATTGTGATTGTTCGATACCAATTGAATTAAATTGAAATCAAATAAAATTGAATACGATACGTTATTATGAGACTATTGTTATTGTGATTTTGAATTTTGATCCGTGGTTTGATATGAATTGAATTAAACTGAAATCAAATAAAATTAAATATGATACGTTACTATGAGACTATAGTTAGAATGTGAATTGTGATTATTCGATATGAACTGAATTAAAATAAAATAAAATTGAATATGATATGTTATTATAATACTATCATTATTGTGATTGTTCGATATTAATTAATTTAATTGAATTGAAATAAAATAAAATTGAATATGATATATTATTATGAAACTATTGTTATTGTGATTGTTCGATATAAATTGAATTAAATTGAAATAAAATAAAATTGAATAAAACACGTTATTATGAAACTATTGTTATTATGATTATGAATTGTGATTGTTCGATATGAATTAAATTGAAATGACATCAAATAAAAATGAATACACTACGTTATTATGAGATTATTGTTATTGTGATTGTTCGATGTGAATTGAATTGAATTGAAATAAAATAAAATTGAATACGATATGTTATTATAAAACTATTGTTATAGTGATTGCAAATTGTGAATTATGAGAACACCACTAAACATACTAGTTAAATTAATAATTAAAAATAACTAATCTGATAGATTATTATTGCTCTCGTGAAGTCATTTGGTATACTATTGAATATATGTTATCATACGTGAATTGATATTGATACGAATATACCTTATTTTATTTCATCATATTTTATAATATCAATTTTATTTTTATAATTATAAATTAATAATTTTACATATATAATATTAGTCGTGTTTAACTGGGTCGTAATCGCACTATTACTCGTAATCGTATTAATTGGGTCATATTCGTGTGGGTCGAAATGTGTCGATCATTTAATAATCGTGTTAATCTGATTTTAAATGTGTTATCGTAATCATGCCGTTTTGACCAATTATTTAATCGTATTAGCGTGGTCGACCCAATTAAGAACCGATCCATTTATTGAGATCCAAATCCGCTTTGAATCGTATCGTAATCATTTCGTGTCTCGTGTTTGGACCAAATTGCTATCACTAATCGCCAGCCACCAATTCGCAGATGGCGATAATCTTCTTCCAATCCATTGATTCTTTTTTCTATGCCCAGTTTTTACAGAGCACACAAATGGGAATGTGTTATGAGTCTCTCACCTCGCGCCACGTTGCTCTGCCTTCATTCATCGCCACCGCACACTATCTTTTCTCTTTCATCTTATTTACTATCCATCTAAATTCGTCTCACAAAAATATCTGTATCGCCGACCATCGCAGCAACCCACTTTGAGTTGAGCGAGCCTAATTATTCAATCCATAATTATTTCTGATTGTGATTTTATATTTCCCGAGGTGAAAGAAATATAGACTTTGCGAGGGTGGAAAGAAAGGAATGTGAATTATTATAAGTTACTATGAAAGGGGAAAAAATTGAATTTGATAATCCTAAATGGTTAATAATTTATGGAGAAGAAACCCTTTACACGGTAGAGTGCAGCTAAGCTCAGCAAGTGCAAAATCATTTCCTTGTTAGAAATTAATTGGTGATTAATTAATCGGTGGCTGTAAAGGGAATCCAAAAATATCATCGCCATCTTCATCTTCATCTTCATCTTCATCTTCATCTTCATCTTCATCTCGTACCTAATAGTAGTTTTGTTTACAAAAATAATGGTCTAAAGTCAGTCTTCCTTGAAGTGGTTAACGTAACTGAGGAAGGCAAGCGCGGGATTGTGGCCGTTGGTCGGAGAAGCTCTGACTCGAGTTGATCGCCGCACCACCGCCTCTTCCAGCTCCTTCTTTTTACTCCGCTTCTCCACCTCACACCTGCCCCACATTCACATTTACAGTTACTATTCACTGTTACTATTCACTAACAGTTACACATATACCTGATTTTAGGGTACATTCGATCGAGTTGTTGTCGCAAAGCGCACTCCCTCTCGCCCTTGCAATTGAGGGATCCCAGGAAGGCATCAACTTCTTTCATGGTGGAGTAGTATCCCCAGTGGTCGGAGTCGGTGCTCTCGACAAACACTTTGCCAGCTCGCCGGAACCACCAATAACGGTTGTAGTCTCTGTCTTTCCCCAACGGGCTAGTCCGCACAAACCGCTTCTCCATCTCCTTTTCGTAGTATTCCTTCTGCACCTCATACCAAACCAAATCAGTTTCAACCATCATATCTACCCAAACCAAACAAGTATATATATGCACTCACTCTTTGCTCTTTGCTTTTCTTTGTCGACGTGTCTGATTTCTTGTCCTCGCTATCACATACAAAAGAAATCAATGGAATGAGAAAGCACATATTTGGTTTGGGTTAAAACCAAAATCACGCCACAACTCACTCACATCTTGCCCATTGCATCGCCATTTTCTGCGGTGCCGTTGTTGGATTCCGGTTTCAGCACTTCTTTCTCCGCTCTTTTCTTCCTGGCTTCCTCTATAGCTTCTTCCCTTCTCGTGGCACCTAATGCGTGCCTCTCTTCAACGCACTCGTCCATTTTCTCTCTGAATGTGTCACTCTCCACAGCGAGATTAACCAATTCTCGGAAGATTCCTAACTTTGCTTGAGCATCTAGAAGCCCATAATGCCCCCTCTTAACCGTCGATATGTAATCCCTTATTTCTGAACTTTTTACCATTTCCAACACATCGCACAGGTAATCGGTCCAGCTGACGAGAGTTATCTGAAGAAAACAGACGTCGTCAGAAAAATAAAAATCTCTCGCAAAACAGCAATGAGAAACACTAGATAAATATCGGGCATTAACCTTTTGAGTCCTATATTGTTTCTGAGTGGCCAAGAAATATTCTTTCTTGTCTTTCATAAGCAAACGGATAAGCGAAGAATGCGTTTCCACAAGAAGAGCCACGTTCCCTTTCTTGTGGCAGACGGCACTTTCCAAATCTTCGAGAGAGTAAGGCGACAATTGTAAGAGCCTAGCAAAAGACGAGCAAAAATCCCAAACCATCAACAGATCTCCAACACATTCCATCGGAACGTTAAAGTCCGTTGATGGAACAGGTCGCTCAGTGAAAATTGGATCATCCACACCAGGTTTCACCAACAGATCGTCAATCGGATATCTGATAGCTTCCTCCTTTACCTCTGCAAATCCATAAAACGAAAAACCCTCACAAAAATCATGAAATTATCGAAAGGAAAGGAATAACAAATGACAAGTAGCATGCTTGGATTTAAGAGGAAAGGAATATTGATGGTTAAAAGAAGTACCAATCTTACCCTGCTTGCCATTTACAAACCCATCCTCCTGGAACACGTAAAAACGTCATTCACAACTATCACAATTTCACCGAGCAACGAGAAGCAAATCACAAGCAATTAGACATACCTCGCCTTTTTTTCTTTTGCTACCGCAGAGCACAAGTCCATCGTGCAACACAAATCTGCCTCGCAAAGCGGAAGGAAGCTCGGTGACGATGCCGTGCTTCTGAGCCAACGCGCCGTGGACGACCCAGGGCGCACTTCTGTACGTGGACTCCCGAATAAACGACTTCAACATGTTCCTACTGAAAGGGCGCTTCTTTTGCACCAAATCTCCGCAATTCACGGTCGAAGTGTCAACCACTTTCTTATTGCGGTCAAGCCGCGCAACCTTGTATCGAATTCGAACTCCCTCGCCTTCTTCTTCCTCGATTACTTTCAGAACTCTGCACGGAAACTCGCCTTTGTCTTCCTTGGCGTGAACTTTGGCACCCACGAGGACATGCTGTTGCAGCTTCGCACCGATTGCGTCCGCCAGATCTTTCAAGGAAAGCATACCTGTCCACATCACATCGTTGTTGATTGGCAAAAACAATATATAAGTTATAACTATCGAGAAAGAAGAGGAGTCAAAGGTTATTTGTTTCTTACTAAATTGTATGATTCGAAGTGCAGGTCCGATGAGTTCTTTGGGAAGCTGCTGAACCCTTTCGGCAGCGTGCTTTTCTGAGACGAGGGCCTCTTCGTATGTCAAGTTGGTTTTTCCGGTGACCTTGCAACCCCAAACCCTCTGACGATATAGATTGATTCTTTTCAGGTACTCTCTGATTGCATGGTTGTTTACCAGAGTCAATCATCTAATCACAGCAAAGAGAATGAAAGAGAGCAAAGCATATATACCCGTAATCCGTGAAAATCTCTTTGGTGAAGCGAAGTTGGTAGACCAAGTCTTTGGGGTCCAGATCCTTTGGAGGCTCGGCCAATGAGAATGGCTTCTTCTTCAACAGAGGCATCGTTAACCTGAAACACAAGAGCAAACCCTAAATGCTCAAAGACCAAGCTCAACGACTGTTAACTGTAGCGAAAACTCCGGGAGAAGCAAGTAATTCTGTAGAGAATGCGACGTCGAAGAGAAACGATGAATTCGGGTGAAATCGAAACCCTAGACAGCGACGGAGAGAGTGAATTTTAAAAAGACGGAGTGATTAGGAAACACGAATGGGAAATAAGAGACGCGTGGCATTGGAAGAGACATTCAGATTCATGGAACACTGAAATAGCTCATCCATTGATCGAGCAGACCTAAAGAAACAGAGAAAGAAAGAAAGAAAGAAAGAACGGAAGAGGGAAATAAAAGAACGGCTGTGGAGCGTGGCAGCCTTGGCGGAGAGGATTGACGGAGGAGCGAATGTGGAGTGAAGAGGAAGAATGCGAAGACGACGATGGTGAGAAAACTTACAGAGATATCGAGAGCGTCTCTCGGAGGAGTCGGAGAAGAAGAAAATGAAGAATACGAAGAGGACGATGGTTGCGATGAAGCTGGCGTGTTGAATGTTTTTTTGGGGTTTGGTTTCCGAATCAAAGAGAGGGAAGCGAGTCGTTTTATTTCTTTATTCTTTATTTCACAAGTTTGCTTGCCGCTTCCAAATTTATTTATTTTTATTATTTTACTTTGAAATATTTCTCTATTTTTCTTTTTAGATTTGTAATATGTATTATAAATGATCGTGTTTCAATTACAATTACACACTATTAATGGACTAGGAATCTTTTCCGCCTTGAGTTTATTATCTATAAGAATTACAAAAGTAATCGAGAGTTTTCTTATATATCAATACAAACAATATATTTCTCACGCGGAGGAATAATTAATATATTTTAGTTTGAAAGAAGAAATATATAGAGATATGTTTATAAATCTTTCAAAAAAAAAAAAAAGATATTGAAAAAAATGTATTTAAAGTTTTATGAAAATATTTTTATCTTTCTGATAATAAAAAATTGGTACGAATGAACACTACTTGTGTTTATGGTCCAATCTCTTATTTAAATTTTTTTTTTTCAAAAAAACTATTAATGGACTAGGAATCTTTTCCTCCTTGAGTTTATTATCTATAAAAATTACAAAAGTAATCGAGATACGAGTTTTCTTATATATCAATACAAGCAATATATTTCTCACGCGTTACTGCGGAATAATTAATATATTTTAGTTTGAAAGAAGAAATATATAGATATATGTTTATAAATCTTAAAAAAAAAGATATGTCTATAAATATTTAGATTTGAAAAAAATGTATTTAAAGTTTTATGAAAATATTTTTATCTTTCTGATAAGAAAAAATTGGTACGAATGAACACTACTTGTGTTTAGGGTCCAATCTCTTATTTAAAAAAAAGTTTTTCAAAAAAAAAAAAAAAACCACGGAACACTGTTCAATTTTTATTTTGGGTCCAGAGTTCTAGATTTAGTGTCGTAAGTTTTTAAATTTGGGGTCCAAAGTTCTAGATTTAGGGTCTTGATACTCTAGATTTGGGGTTCAGAGTTCTACATTTGGGGTCCAAAGTTCACGATTTGGGGTCCTAGAGTTCAAGATTTTTGGTTTAGAAGTCTAGATTTTGGGTCCAGAGTTTAAGATTTTGGGTACTGAATTTTTGGAGGTCAGGAGTCTCAAGACAATGGCTTCACAAGTCTCTCATAGAGTTTTGATTCACGAAATTTACGCTCGATTTACACACTCCTACTTTGCTAATCACGCTCACGTTAATAAAATTTCTAAATCTCTCTCAAGCATCTAACAACATAAGAATATACCAGAATGTCATCTCTCGATCTTAACTCCTAAAAGCATGGCTAGCATTAAACACAAGAACGTACACACGACTCCGTAACAACCTAGCTATCTGTAGCCTATGAATGTATTACGGTAATTTAAAGAATTTAAGAGCACAATCAACCTAATATTTCTCAAGCATCAAGTCAATTCTAATATCATGAACAAGATAGCTAATCGCATTCAACCATTACGATCATAATTAAATTAAACAAAACAAGATGGAGTAAAAATAAATACTTTAATTAACTAAAAAGAATCTATAATCATAATCAAAAGGTTTGCTACATCATCACCTTCTCGGAGTTTAGTTCATGGCGTCGACAAGAACAAATAGATAAGATAAATAAAAATAAATCATGAAACTAAAGTAAAACAACTCATAATAAATGAGTGTTTCAGAGTTAAAGAGAAGTAGATGGAAAAATGCTGATTTCAGTGGTGGTAGTGATGGTGGTGATGAATGGCCTCTTCTCCGTCTTTCATTAGGGGCCATTAGATATGATCCAATGGCTGAAATGGAACTGGCGTGGTACGCTATAACCCGCGTGGAACACACAAACTGCTCTGGAGGCGAAAAATTTCAGGGCGACGCGCGCCTAGTTTATGGCACGGCACGCCTCTTATTATGCAACGCGCGTCGTTTTTGAAACAATCATAACTTTTTCCGCTAATGTTCGATTTTCGAAAATATATATGCATTATAAAATAAGAGACAAATCTATTCAATTTTTGAAAGAATTAATCCAAAATAATTAATATAGATTCTTAAAATTGTGCAGAAAGTGATGACGTGCTTCTTGTTTCGCTCTAAGTTGCCCAAAAATATCTGAATTGTGCAGAAAGGATTTTCAATATTTTTTCTTTGATCGAAACCCCATCTTAAGCCTACTCACATTAAAAAATAGAGTAACCATCAATGTAACAAGACAAAAATCTTATAAATCGAGCATCATTTTTAAGAGTTAGTATTTTCTAGTTTTGTAAGTTTTTCGTGTACTAACTACTTTCGTTCCAAATTAGTTTTCGATATTTTTTTACTGGATCGAAACCCCATTCTAATCCTACACACATAAAAAAATATTTTAACCATCAATGTAACAAGCCAATAATATTATAAATCGCGCATCATTTGAAAGAGTTATTGTTTTCTAGTTTTATAAGTTTTTCGTGTACCAACCCCTTTGGCTTCACAAAGAGTTTTTCAATATTTTTTTCCAGGATCGAAATCCCATTCTAATCCTACTCACGTTCACAAATACTATAACCATTAATGTAACAAGCCAAGAATCTTATAAATCGGACATCATTTAAAAGAGTTAGTATTTTATAATTTTGTAAGTTTTTTTGCATACTAACCCCTTTGACTTCAAAAAAAGGTTTTTCGTTTTTTTTCCCCCGGATCAAAACCCTAGTATAGGCCTACTAACATTAAAAATTGTTGTAAATATCAATTTAATAATCTAAGAATCTTAAAAACGGGCATCGTTTTCAAAGAGTTGGTATTTTCTAGTTTTATAAGTTTTTCGTGTCCTAACTCCTTTGGCTTTGAAAATGATTTTCAAGATTTTTTTTTCTGGGACCGAAACTGCATCCTAAAACTACTCACATTTAAAAATATTGTAACCATGTAACAAGCCAAGAGTCATATAAATCGCGCACCATTTAAAAGAGTTAGTATTTTCTACTTTTTTAAGTTTTTCGTATAATAACCCCTATGACTTCAAAAAAAATATTTTCGATTTTTTTTTTCCGGAATTGAAATTTATAGGCCTACTAATGTCTAAAATATTGTAAATATCAATGAACCACACAAATACTTTAAAAGGGCATCACTTGAAAGAGATAGTATTTTCTAGTTTTATTATTTTTTCGTGTATCCTTTGGCTTCGAAAAGGATTTTCGATATTTTTTTTTTCTGGGATCGAAACCTCATTCTAAGCCTACTCACATTCAAAATATTGTAACGAGCCAATAATCTTGTATATCGCGCACCATTTTAAAGAGTTAGTATTTTTTAATTTTGTAAAAATTCCGTGTACTCCCTTTTACCTCAATTAAAAGAAATTTTGATTTTTTTTTTCCGGGATCGAAACAACAATATAGGCCTACTAACGTTCAAAAATCTTGCAAGTATCATTGCAATAAGAAAAAATGGATGTACAAAACGGGCATCCTTTGAAAGAGTTGGTATTTTCTAGTTTTTGTACCGTTTTCGTGTACTAAACCCTTTGGCTTCGAAAATGATTTTTATTATTTTTTCCGGGATCGAAACCCCATTCTAAGCCTACTCACATTTGAAAATATTGTAACCATCAATGTAACAAGCAAATAATCTTAAAAATCGGGCACCATTTGACAGAGTTATGGTAGTTTCAAATTTATCAAGTTTTTCGTGTACTAACTCATTTGACTTAGATGAGGGTTTATGAAATTTTTATAAGGTTCGAAAACTAATTATACACATAATTATTCTCAAAAATATGGTAACCATCACCCTAACAAGCCAAGAATCTAAAAATCGGGCACCATTTGAAAGAGTTATGGTAGTTTCAAATTTTGCAAGTTTCTCGTGTACTAACCCATTTGACTTTGAAGAGGATTTATGAAATTTTTATAGGGATCGAAAACTAATTAAACACCTATATAGTCTCTTAAATATAGTAACCAACATAGTAAAAAGATAAGAATCTTAAAAATATTGCACTATTTGAAAGAGTTTTGGTAGTTTCAAATTTTGCAAGTTTTTCATGTACTAACAACCCCTTTGGCTTTGAAGAGGGTAGATGAAAATTTTATCGGGATTAAAAACTAATTATACACCTACTTATTCTCGAAAATATGGTAACCATCATCCTAACAAGCCAAGTATCTTAAAAATCGAGGAAAATTTGAAAGCGTTATGGTACTTTTAAATTTTGTAAGTTTCTCGTGTACTAACCCATTTCGCTTTGAAGAGGATTTATGAAATTTTTTAGGGCTAAAAACTAATTAAACACCTATTTAGTCTCTAAAATATAGTAACCAGCAACGTAAAAAGATAAGAATCTTAAAATGTAGCACCATTTGAAAGAGTTACGGTAGTTTCAAATTTTGCAAGTTTTTCGTGTACTAACCCCTTTGGCTTTGAAGAGGGTTTATGAAATTTTTCGGGATAAAAAACTAATTAAAACCTATTTATCCTCTAAAATATTGAAACCAACAACGTAAAGAGATAAGAATCTAAAAAATGACGCATCATTTGAAAGAGTTATGGTAGTTTCAAATTTTGCAAATTTTTCGCGTACTAACACATATGGCTATGTAGAGGGTTTATGAAATTTTTATATGTTCGAAAACTAATTATACGCCTACTTATTCTCGAAAATATGGTAACCATCATCCTAACACACTTAGAATCCTAAAAATCGGGCACCATTTGACAGAGTTATGGTAGTTTCAAATTATTCAAGTTTTTTGTGTACTAACCTCTTTGGCTTAGATGAGGGTTTATGAAATTTTAATAAGGTTCGAAAACTAATTATACGCCTACTTATTCTAGAAAATATGATAACCATCATCCTAACAAGCAAAGAATCCTAAAAATCAGGCAACATTTCAAAGAGTTATGGTAGTTTCAAATTCCCAAGTTTTTCGTGTACTAACCCATTTGGCTTTGGAGAGGTTTTATGAAATTTTAAAACCATCGAGAACTAGTTATACGCCAACATATTTAAGAATATATGGTAACCATCATCCTAACAAGCCAAGAATCTTAAAAATCGGGCATCATTTGAAAAAGATATGGTAGTTTCAAATTTTGTAAGTTTTTCGTGTACTAACCCCTTTGGCTTTGGAGAGATTTTATGAAATTTTTAAAAACATTGAAAACTAGTTATACGCCAACATATTTACAAATATATGGTAACCATCATCCTAACAAACCAAGAAACTTAAAAATCGGGCACCATTTGAAAGAGTTATGGTAGTTTCAAATTAGGCATATTTTTCGTGTACTAACCCCTTTGGCTTTGAAGAGTGTCTATGAAATTTTTTATAGGGATCGAAAACTAAATATACGCCTACTTATTCACAAAAATATGGTAATTATCATCCAAACAAGCCAAGAATCTTAATAATCGGACACCTATTGAAAGAGTTATGGTAGTTTCAAATTTTGCAAGTTTTTCGTGTACTAACCCCTTTGGCTTTGGATAGGTTTTATGAAATTTTTAAAAAGATCGAAAACTAATTATATGCCTACATATTTATGAATATATGGTAACCATCATCCTAACAAGCCAAGAATCTTAAAAATCGGGCACCATTTGAAAGAGATATGGTAGTTTCAAATTTTGCAAGTTTTTCGTGTACTAACCCCTTTGGCTTTGGAGAGGTTTTATGAAATTTTAAAAAACATCGAAAAATAGTTTTACGCCAATATAATTACGAATATATGGTAACCATCATCTTAACAAGCCAAGAATCTTAAAAATCGGGCACCATTTGAAAGAGATATGGTAGTTTCAAATTTTGCAAGTTTTTCGTGTACTAACCCCTTTGGCTTTGGAGAGGTTTTATAAAATTTTTAAAAACATCGAAAACTAGTTATACGCCTACATATTTACAAATATACGATAACCATCATCCTAACAAGCCAAGAATCTTAAAAATCGGACACCATTTGAAAGAGATATGGTAGTTTCAAATTTTTAAAAAGATCGAAAACTAATTATACGCCTACATATTTACGAATATATGGTAACCATCATCCTAACAAGCCAAGGATCTTAAAAATCGGGCACCATTTCAAAGAGTTATGGTAGTTTCAAATTTCTCAAGTTTTTCGTGTACTAACCCCTTTGGCTTTGGAGAGGTTTTACAAATACATGGTAACCATCATCCTAACAAGCCAGGAATCTTAAAAATCGGGTACCATTTGAAAGAGTTATAATAGTTTCAAATTGTGCAAGTTTTTCGTGTACTAACCCCTTTGGCTTTGAAGAGCATTTATGAAATTTTAAAAAACATCAAAAAATAGTTATACGCCAATATATTTACGAATAAGTTGTAACCATCATCCTAACAAGCCAAGAATCTTAAAAATTGTACACCATTTGAAAGAGTTATGGTAGCTTCAAATTGTGCAAGTTTTTCGTGTACTAACCCCTTTGGCTTTGGAGAGGTTTTATTAAATTTTTAAAAAGATCGAAAACTAACTATACGCCAATATATTTACGATTATATGGTAACCATCATCCTAACAAGCCAAGATTCTTAAAAATCGGGCACCATTTGAAAGAGTTATGGTGTACTAACCCCTTTGGCTTTGGAGAGGTTTTATGAAATTTTTAAAAACATCGAAAACTAGTTATACGCTAACATATTGAAGAATACATGGTAACCATCATCCTAACAAGCCAAGAATCTTAAAAATCGGACACCATTTGAAAGAGATATTGTAGTTTCAAATTTTGCAAGTTTTTCGTGTACTAACCCCTTTGGCTTTGAAGAGTGTCTATGAAATTTTTTATAGGAATCGAAAACTAAATATAAGCCTACTTATTCACGAAAATATGGTAATTATCATCCTAACAAGCCAAGAATCTTAATAATCTATTGAAAGAGTTATGGTAGTTTCAAATTTTGCAAGTTTTTCGTGTACTAGCCCCTTTGGCTTTGGAGAGGTTTTATGGAATTTTTAAAAATAACGAAAACTAATTATACAGCCACATATTTACGAATATATGGTAACCATCATCCTAACAAGCCAAGAATCTTAAAAATCGGGCACCATTTGAAAGAGTTATGGTAGTTTCAAATTTCGCAAGTTTTTCGTGTACTAATTCCTTTAGCTTTGGAGAGGTTTTATGAAATTTTAAAAGCATCGAAAACTAGTTATACGCCAACATATTGGAGAATATATGGTAACCATCATCCTAACAAGCCAAGAATCTTAATAATCGGACCCCTATTGAAAGAGTTATGGTAGTTTCAAATTTTTGCATGTTTTTAGTGTACTAACCACTTTGGCTTTGGAGAGGTTTTATGAAATTTTTAAAAAGATCAAAAACTAATTATACGCCTACATATTTACGGAGATATGGTAACCATCATCCTAACAAGCGAAGAATCTTAAAAATCGTACACCATTTGAAAGAGTTATGGTAGTTTCAAATTTTGCAAGTTTTTCGTGTACTAACCCCTTTGGCTTTGGAGAGGTTTTATTAAATTTTTAAAAAGATCGAAAACTAATTATACGCCAATATATTTACGATTATAAGGTAACCATCATCCTAACAGCCAAGATTCTTAAAAATCGGGCACCATTTGAAAGAGTTATGGTAGTTTCAAATTTTACAAGTTTTTCGTGTACTAACCCCATTTTGATTTGGAGAGGTTTTATGAAATTATTAAAAACATCGAAAACTAGTTATACGCTAACATATTGAAGAATATATGGTAACCATCATCCTAACAAGCCAAAAATCTTAAAAATCGGACACCATTTGAAAGAGATATGGTAGTTTCAAATTTTGCAAGTTTTTCGTGTACTAACCCCTTTGGCTTTGAAGAGCGTCTATGAAATTTTTTATAGTGATCGAAAACTAAATATACGCCTACTTATTCACGAAAATATGGTAATTATCAACATAACAAGCCAAGAATCTTAATAATCGGACCCCTATTGAAAGAGTTAGTAGTTTCAAATTTTGCAAGTTTTTCGAGTACTAACCCCTTTGGCTTTAGAGAGGTTTTATGAAATTTTTAAAAAGATCGAAAACTAATTATACGCCAACATATTTACGAATATATGGTAACCATCATCCTAACAAGCCAAGAATATGAAAAATCGGGCACCATTAGAAAGAGTTATGGTAGTTTCAAATTTTGCAAGTTTTTCGTGTATTATCCCATTTGGCTTTGGAGAGGTTTTATTAAATTTTTAAAAACATCGAAAACTAGTTATACGCCTACATATTTACAAATATACGATAACCATCATCCTAACAAGCCAGGAATCTTAAAAATCGAGCACCATTTGAAAGAGTTATCGTAGTTTCAAATTAGGCATGTTTTTCGTGTACTAACCCATTTGGCTTAGAAAATGGTCTACGAAATTTTTTATAAGGATCGAAAACTAATTATACACCAACATATTCACGAAAATATGGTAATCATCATTTTAACAAGCCAAGAATCTTAAAAATCGGGTACCATTCGATAGAGTTATGGTAGTTTCAAATTTTGCAAGTTTTTCGTGTACTAACCCCCTTTGGCTTTAGAGCGGTTTTATGAAATTTTTAAAAAGATCGAAAACTAATTATACGCCCACATATTTACGAATATATGGTAATCATCATCCTAACAAGCCAAGAATTTTAAAAATCGGGCACCATTTGAATGAGTTGTGGTAGTTTCAAATTTTGCAAGTTTTTCGTGTACTAACCCCTTTGGCTTTGGGAGGTTTTATGAAATTTTGAAAAAGAACGAAAACTAATTATACACCCACATATTTACGAATATATGGTAACCATCATCCTAACAAGCCAAGAATCTTAAAAATCGTGCACCATTTGAAAGAGTTATGGTAGTTTCAAATTTTGCATGTTTTTCGTGTACTAATCCCGTTAGCTTTGGAGAGGTTTTATGAAATTTTTAAAAACGTCGAAAACTAGTTATACGCCAACATATTGCAGAATATATGTTAACCATCATCCTAACCAGCAAAGAATCTTAAAAATCGTGCACCATTTGAAAGAGATATGGTAGTTTCAAATTTTGCAAGTTTTTCGTGTACTAACCCCTTTGGCTTTAGAGCGGTTTTATGAAATTTTTAAAAAGATCGAAAACTGATTATACGCCCACATATTTACGAATATATGGTAACCATCATCCTAACAAGTCAAGAAAATATGGTAATCATCATTTTAACAAGCCAAGAATCTTAAAAATCGGGTACCATTCGATAGAGTTATGGTAGTTTCAAATTTTGCAAGTTTTTCGTGTACTAACCCCCTTTGGCTTTAGAGCGGTTTTATGAAATTTTTAAAAAGATCGAAAACTAATTATACGCCCACATATTTACGAATATATGGTAATCATCATCCTAACAAGCCAAGAATTTTAAAAATCGGGCACCATTTGAATGAGTTGTGGTAGTTTCAAATTTTGCAAGTTTTTCGTGTACTAACCCCTTTGGCTTTGGGAGGTTTTATGAAATTTTGAAAAAGAACGAAAACTAATTATACACCCACATATTTACGAATATATGGTAACCATCATCCTAACAAGCCAAGAATCTTAAAAATCGTGCACCATTTGAAAGAGTTATGGTAGTTTCAAATTTTGCATGTTTTTCGTGTACTAATCCCGTTAGCTTTGGAGAGGTTTTATGAAATTTTTAAAAACGTCGAAAACTAGTTATACGCCAACATATTGCAGAATATATGTTAACCATCATCCTAACCAGCAAAGAATCTTAAAAATCGTGCACCATTTGAAAGAGATATGGTAGTTTCAAATTTTGCAAGTTTTTCGTGTACTAACCCCTTTGGCTTTAGAGCGGTTTTATGAAATTTTTAAAAAGATCGAAAACTGATTATACGCCCACATATTTACGAATATATGGTAACCATCATCCTAACAAGTCAAGAATATGAAAAATCGGGCACCATTTGAAAGAGTTATGGTAGTTTCAAATTTTGCAAGTTTTTCGTGTACTAACCCCCCCTTTGGCTTTGGAGAGGTTTTATTAAATTTTTAAAAACATCGAAAACTAGTTATACGCCTACATATTTACAAATATACGATAACCATCATCCTAACAAGCCAGGAATCTTAAAAATCGGGCACCATTTGAAAGAGTTATCGTAGTTTCAAATTTGGCATGTTTTTCGTGTACTAACCCATTTGGCTTTGAAGAAGGTCTAAGAAATTTTTTATAAGGATCGAAAACTAATTATACGCCAACATATTCTCGAAAATATGGTAATCATCATTTTAACAAACAAAGAATCTTAAAAATCGGCCACCATTTGAAAGAGTTATGGTAGTTTAAAATTTTACAAGTTTTTCGTGTACTAACCCCTTTGTCTTTAGAGCGGTTTTATGAAATTTTTAGAAAGATCGAAAACTGATTATACGCCAACATATTTACGAATATATGGTAACCATCATCCTAACAAGCCAAGAATCTTAAAAATCGGGCACCATTTGAAAGAGTTATGGTAGTTTCAAATTTTGCAAGTTTTTCGTGTACTAACCCACCTTTGGCTTTGGAGAGGTTTTATTAAATTTTTAAAAACATCGAAAACTAGTTATACGCCTACATATTTACAAATATACGATAAACATCATCCTAACAAGCCAGGAATCTTAAAAATCGGGCACAATTTGAAAGAGTTATCGTAGTTTCAAATTAGGCATGTTTTTCGTGTACTAACCCATTTGGCTTTGAAGAGGGTCTACGAAATTTTTTATAGGGATCGAAAACTAATTATACGCCAACATATTCACGAAAATATGGTAATCATAATTTTAACAAGCCAAGAATCTTAAAAATCGGGCACCATTTGAAAGAGTTATGGTAGTTTCAAATTTTGCAAGTTTTTCGTGTACTAACCCCTTTGGCTTTAGAGCGGTTTTATGAAATTTTTAAAAAGATCGAAAACTATTTATACACCAAGATATTTACGACTATATGGTAATCATCATCCTAACAAGCCAAGAATCTTAAAAATCGGGCACCATTTGAAAGAGTTATGGTTGTTTCAAATTTTGCAAGTTTTTCGTGTACTAACCCCTTTGGCTTTAGAGATATTTTATGACACTTTTAAAAAGAACGAAAACTAATTATACACCCACATATGTACGAATATATAGTAACCATCATCCTAACATGCCAAGAATCTTAAAAATCGGGTACCATTTGAAAGAGTTATGGTAGTTTCAAATTTTGCAAGTTTTTCGTGTACTAATCCCTTTAGCTTTGGAGAGATTTTAAGAAATTTTTAAAAACATCGAAAACTAGTTATTCGCCAACATATTGGAGAATATATGGTAACCATCATCCTAACAAGCCAAGAATTTTAAAATCGGGCACCATTTGAAAGAGATATGGTAGTTTCAAATTTTGCAAGTTTTTCGTGTACTAACCCCTTTGGCTTTAGAGCGGTTTTATAAATTTTTTAAAAAAGATCGAAAACTGATTATACGCCCACATATTTACTAATATATTGTAACCATCATCCTAACAAGCCAAGAATCTTAAAAATCGGGCACCATTTGAAAGAGTTATGGTAGTTTCAAATTTTGCAAGTTTTTCGTATACTAACCCCTTTGGCTTTGAAGAGCGTCTATGAAATTTTTATAGTGATCGAAACTAAATATACGCCTACTTATTCACGAAAATATGGTTATTATCATCCTAACAAGCCAAGAATCTTAATAATCGGACCCCTTTTGAAAGAGTTATGGTAGTTTCAATTTTTGCAAGTTTTTCGTGTACTAACCCCTTTGGCTTTGGATAGGTTTTATGAAATTTTTAGAAAGATCGAAAACTAATTACACGCCTACATATTTACGAATATATGGTAACCATCATCCTAACAAGCCAAGAATCTTAAAAATCGGGCACCATTTGAAAGAGTTATGGTAGTTTCAAATTTTGCAAGTTTTTCGTGTACTAACCCCTTTGGCTTTGGATAGGTTTTATGAAATTTTTAGAAAGATCGAAAACTAATTACACGCCTACATATTTACGAATATATGGTAACCATCATCCTAACAAGCCAAGAATCTTAAAAATCGGGCACCATTTGAAAGAGTTATAGTAGTTTCAAATTTTTCAAGTAACCCTTTTGGCTTTCGAGAGGTTTTATGAAATTTTTAAAAAGATTGAAAACTAATTATATGTCAAAATATTTATGAATATATGGTAACCATCATCCTAACAAGCCAAGAATCTTAAAAATCGGGCACCATTTGAAAGAGATATGGTAGTTTCAAATTTTGCAAGTTTTTCGTGTACTAACCCGTTTGGGTTTGAAGAGCGTCTATGAAATTTTTTATAGGGATCGAAAACTAAATATACGCCTACTTATTCATGAAAATATGGTAATTATGATCCTAACAAGCCAAAAATCTTAATAATCGGACACCTATTGAAAGAAATATGATAGTTTCAAATTTTGCAAGTTTTTCGTGTATTAACCACTTTTGCTTTGGAGAGGTTTTATGAAATTTTTAAAAAGATCGAAAACTAATTATACGCCTACATATTTACGAATATATGATAACCATCATCCTAACAAGCCAAGAATCTGAAAAATCGGGCACCATTTGAAAGAGTTATGGTAATTTCAAATTTTGCAAGTTTTTCGTGTACTAACCCTTTTGACTTTGGAGATGTTTTATTAAATTTTTAAAAAGATCGAAAACTAATTATACGCCAATATATTTACGATTATATGGTAACCATCATCCTAACAAGCCAAGAATCTTAAAAATCGGGCACCATTTGAAAGAGTTATGATAGTTTCAAATTTTGTAAATTTTTCATGTACTAACCCCCTTTGGCTTTGGAGAGGTTTTATGAAATTTTTAAAAACATCGAAAACTAGTTATAAGCTAACATATTGAAGAATATATGGTAACCATCATCCTAACAAGCCAAGATTCTTAAAAATCGGGCACCATTTGAAAGAGATATGGTAGTTTCAAATTTTGCAAGTTTTTCGTGTACTAACCCCTTTGGCTTTTAAGATTGTCTATGAAATTTTTTATAGGGATCACAAACTAAATATACGCCTACTTATTCACGAAAATAAGGTAATTATCATCCTAACAAGCCAAGAATGTTAATAATCGGACACCTATTGAAAGAGTTATGGTAGTTTCAAATTTTTCAATTTTTTCGTGTACTAACCCCTTTGGATTTGAAGGGGGTTTGTGAAATTTTTTTAGCGATCGAAAACTACTTATACGCCAACATATTCTCGAAAATATGGTAACCATCATCTTAACAAGCAAAGAATCTTAAAAATTGGTCACCATTTGAAAGAGTTATGGTACTTTCAAATTTTGCAAGTTTTTCGTGTACGGCCTTTGGCTTTGAAGGGGGTTTGTGAAATTTTTGTATTGATCGAAAACTAATTATACGCTTACATATTATCGAAACTATGGTAACCATCATCCTAAAAAGGCAAGAATCTTAAAAATCGGGTACCATTCGAAAGAGTTATGGTACTTTCAAATTTTGCAAGTTTTTCGTGTACTACCCCCTTTGGCTTTGAAGGGGGTTTGTGAAATTTTTGTAGGGATCAAAAACTAATTATACGCTTACATATTATCGAAACTATGGTAACCATCATCCTAACAAGCCAAGAATCTTAAAAATCGGGCACCATTTGAAAGAGTTATGGTACTTTCAAATTTTGCAAATTTTTCGTGTACTAACCCCTTTGGATTTGAAGGGGGTTTGTGAAATTTTTTTAGCGATCGAAAACTACTTATACGCCAACATATTCTCGAAAATATGGTAACCATCATCTTAACAAGCAAAGAATCTTAAAAATCGGTCACCATTTGAAAGAGTTATGGTAGTTTCAAATTTCGCAAGTTTTTCGTGTACTAATTCCTTTAGCTTTGGAGAGGTTTTATGAAATTTTAAAAGCATCGAAAACTAGTTATACGCCAACATATTGGAGAATATATGGTAACCATCATCCTAACAAGCCAAGAATCTTAATAATCGGACCCCTATTGAAAGAGATATGGTAGTTTCAAATTTTGCAAGTTTTTCGTGTACTAACCCCTTTGGCTTTAGAGCGGTTTTATGAAATTTTTAAAAAGATCGAAAACTGATTATACGCCCACATATTTACGAATATATGGTAACCATCATCCTAACAAGTCAAGAATATGAAAAATCGGGCACCATTTGAAAGAGTTATGGTAGTTTCAAATTTTGCAAGTTTTTCGTGTACTAACCCCCTTTGGCTTTGGAGAGGTTTTATTAAATTTTTAAAAACATCGAAAACTAGTTATACGCCTACATATTTACAAATATACGATAACCATCATCCTAACAAGCCAGGAATCTTAAAAATCGGGCACCATTTGAAAGAGTTATCGTAGTTTCAAATTTGGCATGTTTTTCGTGTACTAACCCATTTGGCTTTGAAGAAGGTCTAAGAAATTTTTTATAAGGATCGAAAACTAATTATACGCCAACATATTCTCGAAAATATGGTAATCATCATTTTAACAAACAAAGAATCTTAAAAATCGGCCACCATTTGAAAGAGTTATGGTAGTTTAAAATTTTACAAGTTTTTCGTGTACTAACCCCTTTGTCTTTAGAGCGGTTTTATGAAATTTTTAGAAAGATCGAAAACTGATTATACGCCAACATATTTACGAATATATGGTAACCATCATCCTAACAAGCCAAGAATCTTAAAAATCGGGCACCATTTGAAAGAGTTATGGTAGTTTCAAATTTTGCAAGTTTTTCGTGTACTAACCCCCCTTTGGCTTTGGAGAGGTTTTATTAAATTTTTAAAAACATCGAAAACTAGTTATACGCCTACATATTTACAAATATACGATAAACATCATCCTAACAAGCCAGGAATCTTAAAAATCGGGCACAATTTGAAAGAGTTATCGTAGTTTCAAATTAGGCATGTTTTTCGTGTACTAACCCATTTGGCTTTGAAGAGGGTCTACGAAATTTTTTATAGGGATCGAAAACTAATTATACGCCAACATATTCACGAAAATATGGTAATCATAATTTTAACAAGCCAAGAATCTTAAAAATCGGGCACCATTTGAAAGAGTTATGGTAGTTTCAAATTTTGCAAGTTTTTCGTGTACTAACCCCTTTGGCTTTAGAGCGGTTTTATGAAATTTTTAAAAAGATCGAAAACTATTTATACACCAAGATATTTACGACTATATGGTAATCATCATCCTAACAAGCCAAGAATCTTAAAAATCGGGCACCATTTGAAAGAGTTATGGTTGTTTCAAATTTTGCAAGTTTTTCGTGTACTAACCCCTTTGGCTTTAGAGATATTTTATGACACTTTTAAAAAGAACGAAAACTAATTATACACCCACATATGTACGAATATATAGTAACCATCATCCTAACATGCCAAGAATCTTAAAAATCGGGTACCATTTGAAAGAGTTATGGTAGTTTCAAATTTTGCAAGTTTTTCGTGTACTAATCCCTTTAGCTTTGGAGAGATTTTAAGAAATTTTTAAAAACATCGAAAACTAGTTATTCGCCAACATATTGGAGAATATATGGTAACCATCATCCTAACAAGCCAAGAATTTTAAAATCGGGCACCATTTGAAAGAGATATGGTAGTTTCAAATTTTGCAAGTTTTTCGTGTACTAACCCCTTTGGATTTAGAGCGGTTTTATAAATTTTTTAAAAAAGATCGAAAACTGATTATACGCCCACATATTTACTAATATATTGTAACCATCATCCTAACAAGCCAAGAATCTTAAAAATCGGGCACCATTTGAAAGAGTTATAGTAGTTTCAAATTTTTCAAGTAACCCTTTTGGCTTTCGAGAGGTTTTATGAAATTTTTAAAAAGATTGAAAACTAATTATATGTCAAAATATTTATGAATATATGGTAACCATCATCCTAACAAGCCAAGAATCTTAAAAATCGGGCACCATTTGAAAGAGATATGGTAGTTTCAAATTTTGCAAGTTTTTCGTGTACTAACCCGTTTGGGTTTGAAGAGCGTCTATGAAATTTTTTATAGGGATCGAAAACTAAATATACGCCTACATATTTACGAATATATGATAACCATCATCCTAACAAGCCAAGAATCTGAAAAATCGGGCACCATTTGAAAGAGTTATGGTAATTTCAAATTTTGCAAGTTTTTCGTGTACTAACCCTTTTGACTTTGGAGATGTTTTATTAAATTTTTAAAAAGATCGAAAACTAATTATACGCCAATATATTTACGATTATATGGTAACCATCATCCTAACAAGCCAAGAATCTTAAAAATCGGGCACCATTTGAAAGAGTTATGATAGTTTCAAATTTTGTAAATTTTTCATGTACTAACCCCCTTTGGCTTTGGAGAGGTTTTATGAAATTTTTAAAAACATCGAAAACTAGTTATAAGCTAACATATTGAAGAATATATGGTAACCATCATCCTAACAAGCCAAGATTCTTAAAAATCGGGCACCATTTGAAAGAGATATGGTAGTTTCAAATTTTGCAAGTTTTTCGTGTACTAACCCCTTTGGCTTTGAAAGGGGTTTGTGAAATTTTTTTAGCGATCGAAAACTACTTATACGCCAACATATTCTCGAAAATATGGTAACCATCATCTTAACAAGCAAAGAATCTTAAAAATTGGGCACCATTTGAAAGAGTTATGGTACTTTCAAATTTTGCAAGTTTTTCGTGTACGGCCTTTGGCTTTGAAGGGGGTTTGTGAAATTTTTGTATTGATCGAAAACTAATTATACGCTTACATATTATCGAAACTATGGTAACCATCATCCTAAAAAGCCAAGAATCTTAAAAATCGGGTACCATTTGAAAGAGTTATGGTACTTTCAAATTTTGCAAGTTTTTCGTGTACTACCCCCTTTGGCTTTGAAGGGGGTTTGTTAAATTTTTGTAGGGATCAAAAACTAATTATACGCTTACATATTATCGAAACTATGGTAACCATCATCCTAACAAGCAAAGAATCTTAAAAATCGGGCACCATTTGAAAGAGTTATGGTACTTTCAAATTTTGCAAATTTTTCGTGTACTAACCCCTTTGGATTTGAAGGGGGTTTGTGAAATTTTTTTAGCGATCGAAAACTACTTATACGCCAACATATTCTCGAAAATATGGTAACCATCATCTTAACAAGCAAAGAATCTTAAAAATCGGTCACCATTTGAAAGAGTTATGGTACTTTCAAATTTTGCAAGTTTTTCGTGTACTAACCCCTTTCGATTTGAAGGGGGTTTGCGAAATTTTTTTAGCGATCGAAAACTACTTATACGCCAACATATTCTCGAAAATATGGTAACCATCATCTTAACAAGCAAAGAATCTTAAAAATCAGGCACCATTTGAAAGAGTTATGGTACTTTCAAATTTTGCAAGTTTTTCGTGTACGGTACCTTTGGCTTTGAAGGGGGTTTGTGAAATTTTTGTAGGGATCGAAAACTAATTATACGCTTACATATTATCGAAACTATGGTAACCATCATCCTAAAAAGCCAAGAATCTTAAAAATCGGGCACCATTTGAAAGAGTTATGGTACTTTCAAATTTTGCAAATTTTTCGTGTACTAACCCCTTTGGATTTGAAGGGGGTTTGTGAAATTTTTTTAGCGATCGAAAACTACTTATACGCCAACATATTCTCGAAAATATGGTAACCATCATCTAAACAAGCAAAGAATCTTAAAAGTCGGCCACCATTTGAAAGAGTTATGGTACTTTCAAATTTTGCAAGTTTTTCGTGTACGCCCTTTGGCTTTGAAGGGGGTTTGTGAAATTTTTGTAGGGATAGAAAACTAATTATACGCTTACATATTATCGAAACTATGGTAACCATCATCCTAAAAAGCCAAGAATCTTAAAAATCGGGCACCATTTGAAAGAGTTATGGTACTTTCAAATTTTGCAAATTTTTCGTGTACTAACCCCTTTGGATTTGAAGGGGGTTTGTGAAATTTCTTTAGCGATCGAAAACTACTTATACGCAACATATTCTCGAAAATATGGTAACCACCT
Organism: Urtica dioica subsp. dioica; assembly: GCF_054948205.1. Taxonomy (NCBI): domain Eukaryota; kingdom Viridiplantae; phylum Streptophyta; class Magnoliopsida; order Rosales; family Urticaceae; genus Urtica; species Urtica dioica. The sequence goes on from NC_142766.1 coordinate 23,939,984, forward strand.
TCTTAACAAGCAAAGAATCTTAGAAATCGGGCACCATTTGAAAGAGTTATGGTACTTTCAAATTTTGCAAGTTTTTCGTGTACTACCCCCTTTGGCTTTGAAGGGGTTTTGTGAAATTTTTGTAGGGATCAAAAACTAATTATACGCTTACATATTATCGAAACTATGGTAACCATCATCCTAAAAAGCCAAGAATCTTAAAAATCGGGTACGATTTGAAAGAGTTATGGTACTTTCAAATTTTGCAAATTTTTCGTGTACTAACCCCTTTGGATTTGAAGGGGGTTTGTGAAATTTTTTTTAGCGATCGAAAACTACTTATACGGCAACATATTCTCGAAAATATGGTAACCATCATCTTAACAAGCAAAGAATCTTAAAAATCGGGCACCATTTGAAAGAGTTATGGTACTTTCAAATTTTGCAAGTTTTTCGTGTACTACCCCATTTGGCTTTGAAGGGGGTTTGTGAAATTTTTGTAGGGATCGAAAACTAATTATACGCTTACATCTTATCGAAACTATGGTAACCATCATCCTAAAAAGCCAAGAATCTTAAAAATCGGGCACCATTTGAAAGAGTTATGGTACTTTCAAATTTTGCAAATTTTTCGTGTACTAACGTTACCCTTTGGATTTGAAGGGGGTTTGTGAAATTTTTTTAGCGATCGAAAACTACTTATACGCCAACATATTCTCGAAAATATGGTAACCATCATCTTAACAAGTAAAGAATCTTAAAAATCAGGCACCATTTGAAAGAGTTATGGTACTTTCAAATTTTGCAAATTTTTCGTGTACTAACCCCTTTGGATTTGAAGGGGGTTTGTGAAATTTTTTTAGCGATCGAAAACTACTTATACGGCAACATATTCTCGAAAATATGGTAACCATCATCTTAACAAGCAAAGAATCTTAAAAATCGGGCACCATTTGAAAGAGTTATGGTACTTTCAAATTTTGCAAGTTTTTCGTGTACTACCCCCTTTGGCTTTGAAGGGGGTTTGTGAAATTTTTGTAGGGATCGAAAACTAATTATACGCTTACATATTATCGAAACTATGGTAACCATCATCCTAAAAAGCCAAGAATCTTAAAAAAAGGGAACCATTTGAAAGAGTTATGGTACTTTCAAATTTTGCAAATTTTCGTGTACTAACCCCTTTGGATTTGAAGGGGGTTTGTGAAATTTTTTTAGCGATCGAAAACTACTTATACGCCAACATATTCTCGAAAATATGGTAACCATCATCTTAACAAGCAAAGAATCTTAAAAGTCGGCCACCATTTGAAAGAGTTATGGTACTTTCAAATTTTGCAAGTTTTTCGTGTACTACCCCCTTTGGCTTTGAAGGGGGTTTGTGAAATTTTTGTAGGGATCGAAAACTAATTATACGCTAACATATTATCGAAACTATGGTAACCATCATCCTAAAAAGCCAAGAATCTTAAAAATCGGGCACCATTTGAAAGAGTTATGGTACTTTCAAATTTTGCAAATTTTTCGTGTACTAACCCCTTTGGATTTGAAGGGGGTTTGTGAAATTTTTTTAGCGATCGAAAACTACTTATACGCCAACATATTCTCGAAAATATGGTAACCATCATCTTAACAAGCAAAGAATCTTAAAAATCGGCCACCATTTGAAAGAGTTATGCTACTTTCAAATTTTGCAAGTTTTTCGTGTACTACCCCCTTTGGCTTTGAAGGGGGTTTGTGAAATTTTTGTAGGGATCGAAAACTAATTATACGCTTACATATTATCGAAACTATGGTAACCATCATCCTAAAAAGCCAAGAATCTTAAAAATCGGGTACCATTTGAAAGAGTTATGGTACTTTCAAATTTTGCAAATTTTTCGTGTACTAACCCCTTTGGATTTGAAGGGGGTTTGTGAAATTTTTTTAGCGATCGAAAACTACTTATACGCCAACATATTCTCGAAAATATGGTAACCATCATCTTAACAAGCAAAGAATCTTAAAAATCGGGCACCATTTGAAAGAGTTATGGTACTTTCAAATTTTGCAAATTTTTCGTGTATTAACCCCTTTGGATTTGAAGGGGGTTTGTGAAATTTTTTAGCGATCGAAAACTTCTAATACGCCAACATATTCTCGAAAATATGGTAACCATCATCTTAACAAGCAAAGAATCTTAGAAATCGGGCACCATTTGAAAGAGTTATGGTACTTTCAAATTTTGCAAGTTTTTCGTGTACTACCCCCTTTGACTTTGAAGGGGGTTTGTGAAATTTTTGTGGGGATCGAAAACTAATTATACGCTTACATATTATCGAAACTATGGTAACCATCATACTAAAAAGCCAAGAATCTTAAAAATCGGGCACCATTTGAAAGAGTTATGGTACTTTCAAATTTTGCAAATTTTTCGTGTACTAACACCTATGGATTTGAAGGGGTTTTGAGAAATATTTGTAGGGATCAAAAACTAATTATACGCTTACATATTATCGAAACTATGGTAACCATCATCCTAACAAGCCAAGAATCTTAAAAATCGGGCACCATTTGAAAGAGTTATGGTACTTTCAAATTTTGCAAATTTTTCGTGTACTAACCCCTTTGGATTTGAAGGGGGTTTGTGAAATTTTTTTAGCGATCGGAAACTACATATACGCCAACATATTCTCAAAAATATGGTAACCATCATCTTAACAAGCAAAGAATCTTAAAAATCGGGCACCATTTGAAAGAGTTATGGTACTTTCAAATTTTGCAAGTTTTTCGTGTACTAACCCCCTTTGGATTTGAAGGGGGTTTGTGAAATTTTTTTAGCGATCGAAAACTACTTATACGCCAACATATTCTCGAAAATATGGTAACCATCATCTTAACAAGCAAAGAATCTTAAAAATCGAACACCGTTTGAAAGAGTTATGGTACTTTCAAATTTTGCAAATTTTTCGTGTACTAACCCCTTTGGATTTGAAGGGGGTTTGTGAAATTTTTTTAGCGATCGAAAACTACTTATACGCCAACATATTCTCGAAAATATGGTAACCATCATCTTAACAAGCAAAGAATCTTAGAAATCGGGCACCATTTGAAAGAGTTATGGTACTTTCAAATTTTGCAAGTTTTTCGTGTAATACCCCCTTTGGCTTTGAAGGGGGTTTGTGAAATTTTTGTGGGGATCGAAAACTAATTATACGCTTACATATTATCGAAACTATGGTAACCATCATCCTAAAAAGCCAAGAATCTTAAAAATCGGGCACCATTTGAAAGAGTTATGGTACTTTCAAATTTTGCAAATTTTTCTTGTACTAACCCCTTTGGATTTGAAGGGGGTTTGTGAAATTTTTTTAGCGATCGAAAACTACTTATACGCCAACATATTCTCGAAAATATGGTAACCATCATCTTAACAAGCAAAGAATCTTAAAAATCGGGCACCATTTGAAAGAGTTATGGTACTTTCAAATTTTGCAAATTTTTCGTGTATTAACCCCTTTGGATTTGAAGGGGGTTTGTGAAATTTTTTAGCGATCGAAAACTACTTATACGCCAACATATTCTCGAAAATATGGTAACCATCATCTTAACAAGCAAAGAATCTTAGAAATCGGGTACCATTTGAAAGAGTTATGGTACTTTCAAATTTTGCAAGTTTTTCGTGTACTACCCCCTTTGGCTTTGAAGGGGGTTTGTGAAATTTTTGTGGGGATCGAAAACTAATTATACGCTTACATATTATCGAAACTATGGTAACCATCATCCTAAAAAGCCAAGAATCTTAAAAATCGGGCACCATTTGAAAGAGTTATGGTACTTTCAAATTTTGCAAATTTTTCGTGTACTAACACCTATGGATTTGAAGGGGTTTTGAGAAATATTTGTAGGGATCAAAAACTAATTATACGCTTACATATTATCGAAACTATGGTAACCATCATCCTAACAAGCCAAGAATCTTAAAAATCGGGCACCATTTGAAAGAGTTATGGTACTTTCAAATTTTGCAAATTTTTCGTGTACTAACCCCTTTGGATTTGAAGGGGGTTTGTGAAATTTTTTTAGCGCTCGGAAACTACATATACGCCAACATATTCTCAAAAATATGGTAACCATCATCTTAACAAGCAAAGAATCTTAAAAATCGGGCACCATTTGAAAGAGTTATGGTACTTTCAAATTTTGCAAGTTTTTCGTGTACTAACCCCCTTTGGATTTGAAGGGGGTTTGTGAAATTTTTTTAGCGATCGAAAACTACTTATACGCCAACATATTCTCGAAAATATGGTAACCATCATCTTAACAAGCAAAGAATCTTAAAAATCGAACACCGTTTGAAAGAGTTATGGTACTTTCAAATTTTGCAAATTTTTCGTGTACTAACCCCTTTGGATTTGAAGGGGGTTTGTGAAATTTTTTAGCGATCGAAAACTACTTATACGCCTACATATTCTCGAAAATATGGTAACCATCATCTTAACAAGCAAACAATCTTAGAAATCGGGCACCATTTGAAAGAGTTATGGTACTTTCAAATTTTGCAAGTTTTTCTGTACTACCCCCTTTGGCTTTGAAGGGGGTTTGTGAAATTTTTGTGGGGATCGAAAACTGATTATACGCTTACATATTATCGAAACTATGGTAACCATCATCCTAAAAAGCCAAGAATCTTAAAAATCGGGCACCATTTGAAAGAGTTATGGTACTTTCAAATTTTGCAAATTTTTCGTGTACTAACACCTATGGATTTGAAGGGGGTTTGAGAAATTTTTGTAGGGATCAAAAACTAATTATACGCTTACATATTATCGAAACTATGGTAACCATCATCCTAACAAGCCAAGAATCTTAAAAATCGGGCACCATTTGAAAGAGTTATGGTACTTTCAAATTTTGCAAATTTTTCATGTACTAACCCCTTTGGATTTGAAGGGGGTTTGTGTAATTTTTTTAGCGATCGAAAACTACTTATACGCCAACATATTCTCGAAAATATGGTAACCATCATCTTAACAAGCAAAGAATCTTAAAAATCGAACACCGTTTGAAAGAGTTATGGTACTTTCAAATTTTGCAAATTTTTCGTGTACTAACCCCTTTGGATTTGAAGGGGGTTTGTGAAATTTTTTTAGCGATCGAAAACTACTTATACGCCAACATATTCTCGAAAATATGGTAACCATCATCTTAACAAGCAAAGAATCTTAGAAATCGGGCACCATTTGAAAGAGTTATGGTACTTTCAAATTTTGCAAGTTTTTCGTGTACTACCCCCTTTGGTTTTGAAGGGGGTTTGTGAAATTTTTGTAGGGATCGAAAACTAATTATACGCTTACATATTATCGAAACTATGGTAACCATCATCCTAAAAAGCCAAGAATCTTAAAAATCGGGCACCATTTGAAAGAGTTATGGTACTTTCAAATTTTGCAAGTTTTTCGTGTACTACCCTCTTTGGTTTTGAAGGGGGTTTGTGAAATTTTTGTAGGGATCGAAAAGTAATTATACGCTTACATATTATCGAAACTATGGTAACCATCATCCTAAAAAGCCAAGAATCTTAAAAATCGGGCACCATTTGAAAGAGTTATGGTACTTTCAAATTTTGCAAGTTTTTCGTGTACTACCCCCTTTGGTTTGAAGGGGGTTTGTGAAATTTTTGTAGGGATCGAAAACTAATTATACGCTTACATATTATCGAAACTATGGTAACCATCATCCTAAAAAGCCAAGAATCTTAAAAATCGGGCACCATTTGAAAGAGTTATGATACTTTCAAATTTTGCAAATTTTTCGTGTACTAATCCCTTTGGATTTGAAGGGGGTTTGTGAAATTTTTTTAGCGATCGAAAACTACTTATACGCCAACATATTCTCGAAAATATGGTAACCATCATCTTAACAAGCAAAGAATCTTAAAAGTCGGCCACCATTTGAAAGAGTTATGGTACTTTCAAATTTTGCAAGTTTTTCGTGTACTAACCCCTTTGGATTTGAAGGGGGTTTGTGAAATTTTTTTAGCGATCGAAAACTACTTATACGCCAACATATTCTCAAAAATATGGTAACCATCATCTTAACAAGCAAAGAATCTTAAAAATCGGGCACCATTTGAAAGAGTTATGGTACTTTCAAATTTTGCAAATTTTTCGTGTACTAACCCCTTTGGATTTGAAGGGGGTTTGTTAAATTTTTTTAGCGATCGAAAACTACTTATACGCCAAAATATTCTCGAAAATATGGTAACCATCATCTTAACAAGCAAAGAATCTTAAAAATCGGGCACCATTTGAAAGAGTTATGTTACTTTCAAATTTTGCAAGTTTTTCGTGTACTAAACCCTTTGGATTTGAAGGGGGTTTGTGAAATTTTTTTAGCGATCGAAAACTACTTATACGCCAACATATTCTCAAAAATATGGTAACCATCATCTTAACAAGCAAAGAATCTTAAAAATCGGGCACCATTTGAAAGAGTTATGGTACTTTCAAATTTTGCAAGTTTTTCGTGTACTACCCCCTTTGGCTTTGAAGGGGGTTTGTGAAATATTTGTTGGGATCGAAAACTAATTATACGCTTACATATTATCGAAACTATGGTAACCATCATCCTAAAAAGCCAAGAATCTTAAAAATCGGGCACCATTTGAAAGAGTTATGGTACTTTCAAATTTTGCAAATTTTTCGTGTACTAACCCCTTTGGATTTGAAGGGGGTTTGTGAAATTTTTTTAGCGATCGAAAACTACTTATACGCCAACATATTCTCGAAAATATGGTAACCATCATCTTAACAAGCAAAGAATCTTAAAAGTCGGCCACCATTTGAAAGAGTTATGGTACTTTCAAATTTTGCAAGTTTTTCGTGTACCCTTTGGCTTTGAATGGGGTTTGTGAAATTTTTGTAGGGATCGAAAACTAATTATACGCTTACATATTATCGAAACTATGGTAACCATCATCCTAAAAAGCCAAGAATCTTAAAAATCGGGTACCATTTGAAAGAGTTATGGTACTTTCAAATTTTGCAAATTTTTCGTGTACTAACCCCTTTGGATTTGAAGGGGGTTTGTGAAATTTTTTTAGCGATCGAAAACTACTTATACGCCAACATATTCTCGAAAATATGGTAACCATCATCTTAACAAGCAAAGAATCTTAAAAATCGGGCACCATTTGAAAGAGTTATGGTACTTTCAAATTTTGCAAGTTTTTCGTGTACTAACCCCTTTGGATTTGAAGGGGGTTTGTGAAATTTTTTTAGCGATCGAAAACTACTTATACGCCAACATATTCTCGAAAATATGGTAACCATCATCTTAACAAGCAAAGAATCTTAAAAATCGAACACCGTTTGAAAGAGTTATGGTACTTTCAAATTTTGCAAATTTTTCGTGTACTAACCCCTTTGGATTTGAAGGGGGTTTGTGAAATTTTTTTAGCGATCGAAAACTACTTATACGCCAACATATTCTCGAAAATATGGTAACCATCATCTTAACAAGCAAAGAATCTTAGAAATCGGGCACCATTTGAAAGAGTTATGGTACTTTCAAATTTTGCAAGTTTTTCGTGTACTACCCCCTTTGGTTTTGAAGGGGGTTTGTGAAATTTTTGTAGGGATCGAAAACTAATTATACGCTTACATATTATCGAAACTATGGTAACCATCATCCTAAAAAGCCAAGAATCTTAAAAATCGGGCACCATTTGAAAGAGTTATGGTACTTTCAAATTTTGCAAGTTTTTCGTGTAATACCCTCTTTGGTTTTGAAGGGGGTTTGTGCAATTTTTGTAGGGATCGAAAACTAATTATACGCTTACATATTCGAAACTATGGTAACCATCATCCTAAAAAGCCAAGAATCTTAAAAATCGGGCACCATTTGAAAGAGTTATGGTACTTTCAAATTTTGCAAGTTTTTCGTGTACTACCCCCTTTGGCTTTGAAGCGGGTTTGTGAAATTTTTGTAGGGATCGAAAACTAATTATACGCCTACATATTCTCGAAAATATGGTAACCATCATCCTAAGAAGCAAAGAATCTTAAAAATCGGGCACCATTTGAAAGAGTTATGATACTTTCAAATTTTGCAAGTTTTTCGTGTACTACCCCCTTTGGCTTTGAAGGGGGTTTGTGAAATATTTGTGGGGATCGAAAACTAATTATACGCTTACATATTATCGAAACTATGGTAACCATCATCCTAAAAAGCCAAGAATCTTAAATATCGGGTACCATTTGAATGAGTTATGGTACTTTCAAATTTCGCAAGTTTTTCGTGTACTACCTCCTTTGGCTTTGAAGGGGGTTTGTGAAATTTTTGTAGGGATCAAAAACTAATTATACGCCTACATATTCTCGAAAATATGGTAACCATCATCCTAAGAAGCAATGAATCTTAAAAATCGGGCACCATTTGAAAGAGTTATGGTATTTTCAAATTTTGCAAATTTTTCGTGTACTAACCCCTTTGGATTTGAAGGGGGTTTCTGAAATTTTTTTAGCGATCGAAAACTACTTATACGCCAACATATTCTCGAAAATATGGTAACCATCATCTTAACAAGCAAAGAATCTTAAAAATCGGGCACCATTTGAAAGAGTTATGGTACTTTCCAATTTTGCATGTTTTTCGTGTACTACCCCCTTTGGCTTTGAAGGGGGTTTGTGAAATTTTTGTAGGGATCGAAATCTAATTATACGCTTATATATTATCTAAACTATGGTAACCATCATCCTAAAAAGCCAAGAATCTTAAAAATCGGGCACCATTTGAAAGAGTTATGGTACTTTCAAATTTTGCAAATTTTTCGTGTACTAACCCCTTTGGATTTGAAGGGGGTTTGTGAAATTTTTTTAGCGATCGAAAACTACTTATACGCCAACATATTCTCGAAAATATGGTAACCATCATCTTAACAAGCAAAGAATCTTAGAAATCGGGCAGCATTTGAAAGAGTTATGGTACTTTCAAATTTTGCAAGTTTTTCGTGTACTACCCCCTTTGGCTTTGAAGGGGGTTTGTGAAATATTTGTTGGGATCGAAAACTAATTATACGCTTACATATTATCGAAACTATGGTAACCATCATCCTAAAAAGCCAAGAATCTTAAAAATCGGGCACCATTTGAAAGAGTTATGGTACTTTCAAATTTTGCAAATTTTTCGTGTACTAACCCCTTTGGATTTGAAGGGGGTTTGTGAAATTTTTTTAGCGATCGAAAACTACTTATACGCCAACATATTCTCGAAAATATGGTAACCATCATCTTAACAAGCAAAGAATCTTAAAAGTCGGCCACCATTTGAAAGAGTTATGGTACTTTCAAATTTTGCAAGTTTTTCGTGTACCCTTTGGCTTTGAATGGGGTTTGTGAAATTTTTGTAGGGATCGAAAACTAATTATACGCTTACATATTATCGAAACTATGGTAACCATCATCCTAAAAAGCCAAGAATCTTAAAAATCGGGTACCATTTGAAAGAGTTATGGTACTTTCAAATTTTGCAAATTTTTCGTGTACTAACCCCTTTGGATTTGAAGGGGGTTTGTGAAATTTTTTTAGCGATCGAAAACTACTTATACGCCAACATATTCTCGAAAATATGGTAACCATCATCTTAACAAGCAAAGAATATTAAAAATCGGGCACCATTTGAAAGAGTTACGGTACTTTCAAATTTTGCAAGTTTTTCGTGTACTAACCCCTTTGGATTTGAAGGGGGTTTGTGAAATTTTTTTAGCGATCGAAAACTACTTATACGCCAACATATTCTCGAAAATATGGTAACCATCATCTTAACAAGCAAAGAATCTTAAAAATCGAACACCGTTTGAAAGAGTTATGGTACTTTCAAATTTTGCAAATTTTTCGTGTACTAACGCCTTTGGATTTGAAGGGGGTTTGTGAAATTTTTTTAGCGATCGAAAACTACTTATACGCCAACATATTCTCGAAAATATGGTAACCATCATCTTAACAAGCAAAGAATCTTAGAAATCGGGCACCATTTGAAAGAGTTATGGTACTTTCAAATTTTGCAAGTTTTTCGTGTACTACCCCCTTTGGTTTTGAAGGGGGTTTGTGAAATTTTTGTAGGGATCGAAAACTAATTATACGCTTACATATTATCGAAACTATGGTAACCATCATCCTAAAAAGCCAAGAATCTTAAAAATTGGGCACCATTTGAAAGAGTTATGGTACTTTCAAATTTTGCGAATTTTTCGTGTACTAACCCCTTTGGATTTGAAGGGGGTTTGTGAAATTTTTTTAGCGATCGAAAACTACTTATACGCCAACATATTCTCGAAAATATGGTAACCATCATCTTAACAAGCAAAGAATCTTAGAAATCGGGCACCATTTGAAAGAGTTATGGTACTTTCAAATTTTGCAAGTTTTTCGTGTACTACCCCCTTTGGCTTTGAAGGGGGTTTGTGAAATATTTGTTGGGATCGAAAACTAATTATACGCTTACATATTATCGAAACTATGGTAACCATCATCCTAAAAAGCCAAGAATATTAAAAATCGGGCACCATTTGAAAGAGTTATGGTACTTTCAAATTTTGCAAATTTTTCGTGTACTAACCCCTTTGTATTTGAAGGGGGTTTGTGAAATTTTTTTAGCGATCGAAAACTACTTATACGCCAACATATTCTCGAAAATATGGTAACCATCATCTTAACAAGCAAAGAATCTTAAAAGTCGGCCACCATTTGAAAGAGTTATGGTACTTTCAAATTTTGCAAGTTTTTCGTGTACCCTTTGGCTTTGAATGGGGTTTGTGAAATTTTTGTAGGGATCGAAAACTAATTATACGCTTACATATTATCGAAACTATGGTAACCATCATCCTAAAAAGCCAAGAATCTTAAAAATCGGGTACCATTTGAAAGAGTTATGGTACTTTCAAATTTTGCAAATTTTTCGTGTACTAACCCCTTTGGATTTGAAGGGGGTTTGTGAAATTTTTTTAGCGATCGAAAACTACTTATACGCCAACATATTCTCGAAAATATGGTAACCATCATCTTAACAAGCAAAGAATCTTAAAAATCGGGCACCATTTGAAAGAGTTACGGTACTTTCAAATTTTGCAAGTTTTTCGTGTACTAACCCCTTTGGATTTGAAGGGGGTTTGTGAAATTTTTTTAGCGATCGAAAACTACTTATACGCCAACATATTCTCGAAAATATGGTAACCATCATCTTAACAAGCAAAGAATCTTAAAAATCGAACACCGTTTGAAAGAGTTATGGTACTTTCAAATTTTGCAAATTTTTCGTGTACTAACGCCTTTGGATTTGAAGGGGGTTTGTGAAATTTTTTTAGCGATCGAAAACTACTTATACGCCAACATATTCTCGAAAATATGGTAACCATCATCTTAACAAGCAAAGAATCTTAGAAATCGGGCACCATTTGAAAGAGTTATGGTACTTTCAAATTTTGCAAGTTTTTCGTGTACTACCCCCTTTGGTTTTGAAGGGGGTTTGTGAAATTTTTGTAGGGATCGAAAACTAATTATACGCTTACATATTATCGAAACTATGGTAACCATCATCCTAAAAAGCCAAGAATCTTAAAAATTGGGCACCATTTGAAAGAGTTATGGTACTTTCAAATTTTGCGAATTTTTCGTGTACTAACCCCTTTGGATTTGAAGGGGGTTTGTGAAATTTTTTTAGCGATCGAAAACTACTTATACGCCAACATATTCTCGAAAATATGGTAACCATCATCTTAACAAGCAAAGAATCTTAGAAATCGGGCACCATTTGAAAGAGTTATGGTACTTTCAAATTTTGCAAGTTTTTCGTGTACTACCCCCTTTGGCTTTGAAGGGGGTTTGTGAAATATTTGTTGGGATCGAAAACTAATTATACGCTTACATATTATCGAAACTATGGTAACCATCATCCTAAAAAGCCAAGAATATTAAAAATCGGGCACCATTTGAAAGAGTTATGGTACTTTCAAATTTTGCAAATTTTTCGTGTACTAACCCCTTTGTATTTGAAGGGGGTTTGTGAAATTTTTTTAGCGATCGAAAACTACTTATACGCCAACATATTCTCGAAAATATGGTAACCATCATCTTAACAAGCAAAGAATCTTAAAAGTCGGCCACCATTTGAAAGAGTTATGGTACTTTCAAATTTTGCAAGTTTTTCGTGTACCCTTTGGCTTTGAATGGGGTTTGTGAAATTTTTGTAGGGATCGAAAACTAATTATACGCTTACATATTATCGAAACTATGGTAACCATCATCCTAAAAAGCCAAGAATCTTAAAAATCGGGTACCATTTGAAAGAGTTATGGTACTTTCAAATTTTGCAAATTTTTCGTGTACTAACCCCTTTGGATTTGAAGGGGGTTTGTGAAATTTTTTTAGCGATCGAAAACTACTTATACGCCAACATATTCTCGAAAATATGGTAACCATCATCTTAACAAGCAAAGAATCTTAAAAATCGGGCACCATTTGAAAGAGTTATGGTACTTTCAAATTTTGCAAGTTTTTCGTGTACTAACCCCTTTGGATTTGAAGGGGGTTTGTGAAACTTTTTTAGCGATCGAAAACTACTTATACGCCAACATATTCTCGAAAATATGGTAACCATCATCTTAACAAGCAAAGAATCTTAAAAATCGAACACCGTTTGAAAGAGTTATGGTACTTTCAAATTTTGCAAATTTTTCGTGTACTAACGCCTTTGGATTTGAAGGGGGTTTGTGAAATTTTTTTAGCGATCGAAAACTACTTATACGCCAACATATTCTCGAAAATATGGTAACCATCATCTTAACAAGCAAAGAATCTTAGAAATCGGGCACCATTTGAAAGAGTTATGGTACTTTCAAATTTTGCAAGTTTTTCGTGTACTACCCCCTTTGGTTTTGAAGGGGGTTTGTGAAATTTTTGTAGGGATCGAAAAATAATTATACGCTTACATATTATCGAAACTATGGTAACCATCATCCTAAAAAGCAAAGAATCTTAAAAATCGGGCACCATTTGAAAGAGTTATGGTACTTTCAAATTTTGCAAGTTTTTCGTGTAATACCCTCTTTGGTTTTGAAGGGGGTTTGTGAAATTTTTGTAGGGATCGAAAACTAATTATACGCTTACATATTCGAAACTATGGTAACCATCATCCTAAAAAGCCAAGAATCTTAAAAATCGGGCACCATTTGAAAGAGTTATGGTACTTTCAAATTTTGCAAGTTTTTCGTGTACTACCCCCTTTGGCTTTGAAGGGGGTTTGTGAAATTTTTATAGGGATCGAAAACTAATTATACGCCTACATATTCTCGAAAATATGGTAACCATCATCCTAAGAAGCAAAGAATCTTAAAAATCGGGCACCATTTGAAAGAGTTATGATACTTTCAAATTTTGCAAGTTTTTCGTGTACTACCCCCTTTGGCTTTGAAGGGGGTTTGTGAAATATTTGTGGGGATCGAAAACTAATTATACGCTTACATATTATCGAAACTATGGTAACCATCATCCTAAAAAGCCAAGAATCTTAAATATCGGGTACCATTTGAAAGAGTTATGGTACTTTCAAATTTCGCAAGTTTTTCGTGTACTACCTCCTTTGGCTTTGAAGGGGGTTTGTGAAATTTTTGTAGGGATCAAAAACTAATTATACGCCTACATATTCTCGAAAATATGGTAACCATCATCCTAAGAAGCAATGAATCTTAAAAATCGGGCACCATTTGAAAGAGTTATGGTATTTTCAAATTTTGCAAATTTTTCGTGTACTAACCCCTTTGGATTTGAAGGGGGTTTCTGAAATTTTTTTAGCGATCGAAAACTACTTATACGCCAACATATTCTCGAAAATATGGTAACCATCATCTTAACAAGCAAAGAATCTTAAAAATCGGGCACCATTTGAAAGAGTTATGGTACTTTCCAATTTTGCATGTTTTTCGTGTACTACCCCATTTGGCTTTGAAGGGGGTTTGTGAAATTTTTGTAGGGATCGAAAACTAATTATACGCTTATATATTATCTAAACTATGGTAACCATCATCCTAAAAAGCCAAGAATCTTAAAAATCGGGCACCATTTGAAAGAGTTATGGTACTTTCAAATTTTGCAAATTTTTCGTGTACTAACCCCTTTGGATTTGAAGGGGGTTTGTGAAATTTTTTTAGCGATCGAAAACTACTTATACGCCAACATATTCTCAAAAATATGGTAACCATCATCTTAACAAGCAAAGAATCCTAAAAATCGGGCACCATTTGAAAGAGTTATGGTACTTTCAAATTTTGCGAATTTTTCGTGTACTAACCCCTTTGGATTTGAAGGGGGTTTGTGAAATTTTTTTAGCGATCGAAAACTACTTATACGCCAACATATTCTCGAAAATATGGTAACCATCATCTTAACAAGCAAAGAATCTTAGAAATCGGGCACCATTTGAAAGAGTTATGATACTTTCAAATTTTGCAAGTTTTTCGTGTAATACCCACTTTGGCTTTGAAGGGGGTTTGTGAAATATTTGTGGGGATCGAAACCTAATTATACGCTTACATATTATCAAAACTATGGTAACCATCATCCTAAAAAGCCAAGAATCTTAAAAATCGGGCACCATTTGAAAGAATTATGGTACTTTCAAATTTTGCAAGTTTTTCGTGTACTACCCCCTTTGGCTTTGAAGGGGGTTTGTGAAATTTTTGTAGGGATCGAAAACTAATTATACGCCAACATATTCTCGAAAATATGGTAACCATCATCTTAACAAGCAAAGAATCTTAAAAATCGGGCACCATTTGAAAGAGTTATGGTACTTTAAAATTTCGCAAGTTTTTCGTGTACTACCCCCTTTGGCTTTGAAGGGGGTTTGTGAAATTTTTTTAGCGATCGAAAACTAATTATACGCCTACATATTCTCGAAAATATGGTAACCATCATCCTAAGAAGCAAAGAATCTTAAAAATCGGGCACCATTTGAAAGAGTTATGATACTTTTAAATTTTGCAAGTTTTTCGTGTACTACCCCCTTTAGCTTTAAAGGGGGTTTGTGAAATATTTGTGGGGATCGAAAACTAATTATACGCTTACATATTATCGAAACTATGGTAACCATCATCCTAAAAAGCCAAGAATCTTAAAAATCGGGCACCATTTGAAAGAGTTATGGTACTTTCAAATTTTGCAAATTTTTCGTGTACTAACCCCTTTGGATTTGAAGGGGGTTTGTGAAATTTTTTTAGCGATCGAAAACTACTTATACGCCAACATATTCTCGAAAATATGGTAACCATCATCTTAACAAGCAAAGAATCTTAAAACTCGGGCACCATTTGAAAGACTTATGGTACTTTCAAATTTTGCAAGTTTTTCGTGTAATACCCCCTTTGGCTTTGAAGGGGGTTTGTGAAATATTTGTGGGGATCGAAAACTAATTATACGCTTACATATTATCGAAACTATGGTAACCATCATCCTAAAAAGCCAAGAATCTTAAAAATCGGGCACCATTTGAAAGACTTATGGTACTTTCAAATTTTGCAAGTTTTTCGTGTACTACCGCCTTTGGCTTTGAAGGGGGTTTGTGAAATTTTTGTAGGGATCGAAAACTAATTATACGCCAACATATTCTCGAAAATATGGTAACCATCATCTTAACAAGCAAAGAATCTTAAAAATCGGGCACCATTTGAAAGAGTTATGGTACTTTAAAATTTCGCAAGTTTTTCGTGTACTACCCCCTTTGGCTTTGAAGGGGGTTTGTGAAATTTTTTTAGCTATCGAAAACTAATTATACGCCTACATATTCTCGAAAATATGGTAACCATCATCCTAAGAAGCAAAGAATCTTAAAAATCGGGCACCATTTGAAAGAGTTATGATACTTTCAAATTTTGCAAGTTTTTCGTGTACTACCCCCTTTGGCTTTAAAGGGGGTTTGTGAAATATTTGTGGGGATCGAAAACTAATTATACGCTTACATATTATCGAAACTATGGTAACCATCATCCTAAAAAGCCAAGAATCTTAAAAATCGGGCACCATTTGAAAGAGTTATGGTACTTTCAAATTTTGCAAATTTTTCGTGTACTAACCCCTTTGGATTTGAAGGGGGTTTGTGAAATTTTTTTAGCGATCGAAAACTACTTATACGCCAACATATTCTCGAAAATATGGTAACCATCATCTTAACAAGCAAAGAATCTTAAAACTCGGGCACCATTTGAAAGACTTATGGTACTTTCAAATTTTGCAAGTTTTTCGTGTAATACCCCCTTTGGCTTTGAAGGGGGTTTGTGAAATATTTGTGGGGATCGAAAACTAATTATACGCTTACATATTATCGAAACTATGGTAACCATCATCCTAAAAAGCCAAGAATCTTAAAAATCGGGCACCATTTGAAAGACTTATGGTACTTTCAAATTTTGCAAGTTTTTCGTGTACTACCGCCTTTGGCTTTGAAGGGGGTTTGTGAAATTTTTGTAGGGATCGAAAACTAATTATACGCCAACATATTCTCGAAAATATGGTAACCATCATCTTAAGAAGCAAAGAATCTTAAAAATCGGGCACCATTTGAAAGAGTTATGGTACTTTAAAATTTCGCAAGTTTTTCGTGTACTACCCCCTTTGGCTTTGAAGGGGGTTTGTGAAATTTTTTTAGCGATCGAAAACTAATTATACGCCTACATATTCTCGAAAATATGGTAACCATCATCCTAAGAAGCAAAGAATCTTAAAAATCGGGCACCATTTGAAAGAGTTATGATACTTTCAAATTTTGCAAGTTTTTCGTGTACTACCCCCTTTGGCTTTAAAGGGGGTTTGTGAAATATTTGTGGGGATCGAAAACTAATTATACGCTTACATATTATCGAAACTATGGTAACCATCATCCTAAAAAGCCAAGAATCTTAAAAATCGGGCACCATTTGAAAGAGTTATGGTACTTTCAAATTTTGCAAATTTTTCGTGTACTAACCCCTTTGGATTTGAAGGGGGTTTGTGAAATTTTTTTAGCGATCGAAAACTACTTATACGCCAACATATTCTCGAAAATATGGTAACCATCATCTTAACAAGCAAAGAATCTTAAAAATCGGGCACCATTTGAAAGACTTATGGTACTTTCAAATTTTGCAAGTTTTTCGTGTACTACCTCCTTTGGCTTTGAAGGGGGTTTGTGAAATATTTGTGGGGATCGAAAACTAATTATACGCTTACATATTATCGAAACTATGGTAACCATCATCCTAAAAAGCCAAGAATCTTAAATATCGGGTACCATTTGAAAGAGTTATGGTACTTTCAAATTTCGCAAGTTTTTCGTGTACTACCCCCTTTGGCTTTGAAGGGGGTTTGTGAAATTTTTGTAGGGATCGAAAACTACTTATACGCCAACATATTCTCGAAAATATGGTAACCATCATCTTAACAAGCAAAGAATCTTAAAAATCGGGCGCCATTTGAAAGAGTTATGGTACTTTCAAATTTTGCAAATTTTTCGTGTACTAACCCCTTTGGATTTGAAGGGGGTTTGTGAAATTTTTTTAGCGATCGAAAACTACTTATATGCCAACATATTCTCGAAAATATGGTAACCATCATTTTAACAACCAAAGAATCTTAGAAATCGGGCACCATTTGAAAGAGTTATGATACTTTCAAATTTTGCAAGTTTTTCGTGTACTAACCCTTTTGGCTTTGAAGGGGGTTTGTGAAATATTTGTGGTTATCGAAAACTAATTATACGCTTACATATTATCGAAACTATGGTAACCATCATCCTAAAAAGCCAAGAATCTTAAAAATCGGGCACCATTTGAAAGAGTTATGGTACTTTCAAATTTTGCGAATTTTTCGTGTACTAACCCCTTTGGATTTGAAGGGGGTTTGTGAAATTTTTTTAGCGATCGAAAACTACTTATACGCCAACATATTCTCGAAAATATGGTAACCATCATCTTAACAAGCAAAGAATCTTAAAAATCGGGCACCATTTGAAAGACTTATGGTACTTTCAAATTTTGCAAGTTTTTTGTGTACTACCGCCTTTGGCTTTGAAGGGGGTTTGTGAAATTTTTGTAGGGATCGAAAACTAATTATACGCTTACATATTATCGAAACTATGGTAACCATCATCCTAAAAAGCCAAGAATCTTAAATATCGGGTACCATTTGAAAGAGTTATGGTACTTTAAAATTTTGCAAGTTTTTCGTGTACTACCCCATTTGGCTTTGAAGGGGGTTTGTGAAATTTTTGTAGGGATCAAAAACTAATTATACACCTACATATTCTCGAAAATATGGTAACCATCATCCTAAGAAGCAAAGAATCTTAAAAATCGGGCACCATTTGAAAGAGTTATGATACTTTCAAATTTTGCAAGTTTTTCGTGTACTACCCCCTTTGGCTTTGAAGGGGGTTTGTGAAATATTTGTGGGGATCGAAAACTAATTATACGCTTACATATTATCGAAACTATGGTAACCATCATCCTAAAAAGCCAAGAATCTTAAATATCGGGTACCAGTTGAAAGAGTTATGGTACTTTCAAATTTCGCAAGTTTTTCGTGTACTACCCCCTTTGGCTTTGAAGGGGGTTTGTGAAATTTTTGTAGGGATCAAAAACTAATTATACGCCTACATATTCTCGAAAATATGGTAACCATCATCCTAAGAAGCAATGAATCTTAAATATCGGGCACCATTTGAAAGAGTTATGGTATTTTCAAATTTTGCAAATTTTTCGTGTACTAACCCCTTTGGATTTGAAGGGGGTTTGTGAAATTTTTTAGCGATCGAAAACTACTTATACGCCAACATATTCTCGAAAATATGGTAACCATCATCTTAACAAGCAAAGAATCTTAAAAATCGGGCACCATTTGAAAGAGTTATGGTACTTTCAAATTTTGCATGTTTTTCGTGTACTACCCCCTTTGGCTTTGAAGGGGGTTTGTGAAATTTTTGTAGGGATCGAAAACTAATTATACGCTTACATATTATCGAAACTATGGTAACCATCATCCTAAAAAGCCAAGAATCTTAAAAATCGGGCACCATTTGAAAGAGTTATGGTACTTTCAAATTTTGCAAATTTTTCGTGTACTAACCCCTTTGGATTTGAAGGGGGTTTGTTAAATTTTTTTAGCGATCGAAATCTACTTATACGCCAACATATTCTCGAAAATATGGTAACCATCATCTTAATAAGCAAAGAATCTTAAAAATCGGGCACCATTTGAAAGAGTTATGGTACTTTCAAATTTTGCAAATTTTTCGTGTACTAACCCCTTTGGATTTGAAGGGGGTTTGTGAAATTTTTTTAGCGATCGAAAACTACTTATACGCCAACATATTCTCGAAAATATGGTAACCATCATCTTAACAAGCAAAGAATCTTAGAAATCGGGCACCATTTGAAAGAGTTATGATACTTTCAAATTTTGTAAGTTTTTCGTGTACTACCCCCTTTGGCTTTGAAGGGGGTTTGTGAAATATTTGCGGTGATCGAAAACTAATTATACGCTTACATATTATCGAAACTATGGTAACCATCATCCTAAAAAGCCAAGAATCTTAAAAATCGGGCACCATTTGAAAGAGTTATGGTACTTTCAAATTTTGCAAATTTTTCGTGTACTAACCCCTTTGGATTTGAAGGGGGTTTGTGAAATTTTTTTAGCGATCGAAAAATACTTATACGCCAACATATTCTCGAAAATATGGTAACCATCATCTTAACAAGCAAAGAATCTTAAAAATCGGGCACCATTTGAAAAACTTATGGTACTTTCAAATTTTGCAAGTTTTTCGTGCAATACCCCCTTTGGCTTTGAAGGGGGTTTGTGAAATTTTTGTAGGGATCGAAAACTAATTATACGCTTACATATTATCGAAACTATGGTAACCATCATCCTAAAAAGCCAAGAATCTTAAATATCGGGTACCATTTGAAAGAGTTATGGTACTTTCAAATTTCGCAAGTTTTTCGTGTACTACCCCCTTTGGCTTTGAAGGGGGTTTGTGAAATTTTTGTAGGGATCAAAAACTAATTATACGCCTACATATTCTCGAAAATATGGTAACCATCATCCTAAGAAGCAATGAATCTTAAATATCGGGCACCATTTGAAAGAGTTATTGTATTTTCAAATTTTGCAAATTTTTCGTGTACTAACCCCTTTGGATTTGAAGGGGGTTTGTGAAATTTTTTTAGCGATCGAAAACTACTTATACGCCAACATATTCTCGAAAATATGGTAACCATCATCTTAACAAGCAAAGAATCTTAAAAATCGGGCACCATTTGAAAGAGTTATGGTACTTTCAAATTTTGCATGTTTTTCGTGTACTACCCCCTTTGGCTTTAAAGGGGGTTTGTGAAATTTTTGTAGGGATCGAAAACTAATTATACGCTTACATATTATCGAAACTATGGTAACCATCATCCTAAAAAGCCAAGAATCTTAAAAATCGGGCACCATTTGAAAGAGTTATGGTACTTTCAAATTTTGCAAATTTTTCGTGTACTAACCCCTTTGGATTTGAAGGGGGTTTGTGAAATTTTTTTAGCGATCGAAAACTACTTATACGCCAACATATTCTCGAAAATATGGTAACCATCATCTTAACAATCAAAGAATCTTAAAAATCGGGCACCATTTGAAAGAGTTATGGTACTTTCAAATTTTGCAAATTTTTCGTGTACTAACCCCTTTGGATTTGAAGGGGGTTTGTGAAATTTTTTTAGCGATCGTAATCTACTTATACGCCAACATATTCTCGAAAATATGGTAACCATCATCTTAACAAGCAAAGAATCTTAGAAATCGGGCACCATTTGAAAGAGTTACGATACTTTCAAATTTTGCAAGTTTTTCGTGTACTACCCCCTTTGGCTTTGAAGGGGGTTTGTGAAATATTTGTGGGGATCGAAAACTAATTATACGCTTACATATTATCGAAACTATGGTAACCATCATCCTAAAAAGCCAAGAATCTTAAAAATCGGGCACCATTTGAAAGAGTTATGGTACTTTCAAATTTTGCAAATTTTTCGTGTACTAACCCCTTTGGATTTGAAGGGGGTTTGTGAAATTTTTTTAGCGATCGAAAAATACTTATACGCCAACATATTCTCGAAAATATGGTAACCATCATCTTAACAAGCAAAGCATCTTAAAAATCGGGCACCATTTGAAAAACTTATGGTACTTTCAAATTTTTCAAGTTTTTCGTGTAATACCCCCTTTGGCTTTGAAGGGGGTTTGTGAAATTTTTGTAGGGATCGAAAACTATTTATACGCTTATATATTATCGAAACTATGGTAACTATCATCCTAAAAAGCCAAGAATCTTAAATATCGGGTACCAATTGAAAGAGTTATGGTACTTTCAAATTTCGCAAGTTCTTCGTGTACTACCCCCTTTGGCTTTGAAGGGGGTTTGTGAAATTTTTGTAGGGATCAAAAACTAATTATACGCCTACATATTCTCGAAAATATGGTAACCATCATCCTAAGAAGCAATGAGTCTTAAAAATCGGGCACCATTTGAAAGAGTTATGGTATTTTCAAATTTTGCAAATTTTTCGTGTACTAACCCCTTTGGATTTGAAGGGGGTTTCTGAAATTTTTTTAGCGATCGAAAACTACTTATACGCCAACATATTCTCGAAAATATGGTAACCATCATCTTAACAAGCAAAGAATCTTAAAAATCGGGCACCATTTGAAAGAGTTATGGTACTTTCCAATTTTGCATGTTTTTCGTGTACTACCCCCTTTGGCTTTGAAGGGGGTTTGTGAAATTTTTGTAGGGATCGAAAACTAATTATACGCTTACATATTATCGAAACTATGGTAACCATCATCCTAAAAAGCCAAGAATCTTAAAAATCGGGCACCATTTAAAAGAGTTATGGTACTTTCAAATTTTGCAAATTTTTCGTGTACTACCCTTTGGATTTGAAGGGGGTTTGTGAAATTTTTTTAGCGATCGAAAACTACTTATACGCCAACATATTCTCGAAAATATGGTAACCATCATCTTAATAAGCAAAGAATCTTAAAAATCGGGCACCATTTGAAAGAGTTATGGTACTTTCAAATTTTGCAAATTTTTCGTGTACTAACCCCTTTGGATTTGAAGGGGGTTTGTGAAATTTTTTTAGCGATCGAAATCTACTTATACGCCAACATATTCTCGAAAATATGGTAACCATCATCTTAACAAGCAAAGAATCTTAGAAATCGGGCACCATTTGAAAGAGTTACGATACTTTCAAATTTTGAAGGGGGTTTGTGAAATATTTGTGGGGATCGAAAACTAATTATACGCTTACATATTATCGAAACTATGGTAACCATCATCCTAAAAAGCCAAGAATCTTAAATATCGGGTACCATTTGAAAGAGTTATGGTACTTTCAAATTTCGCAAGTTTTTCGTGTACTACCCCCTTTGGCTTTGAAGGGGGTTTGTGAAATTTTTGTAGGGATCAAAAACTAATTATACGCCTACATATTCTCGAAAATATGGTAACCATCATCCTAAGAAGCAATGAATCTTAAATATCGGGCACCATTTGAAAGAGTTATGGTATTTTCAAATTTTGCAAATTTTTCGTGTACTAACCCCTTTGGATTTGAAGGGGGTTTGTGAAATTTTTTTAGCGATCGAAAACTACTTATACGCCAACATATTCTTGAAAATATGGTAACCATCATCTTAACAAGCAAATAATCTTAGAAATCGAGCACCATTTGAAAGAGTTATGATACTTTCAAATTTTGAAAGTTTTTCGTGTACTACCCCCTTTGGCTTTGAAGGGGGTTTGTGAAATTTTTGTAGGGATCGAAAACTAATTATACGCTTACATATTATCGAAACTATGGTAACCATCATCCTAAAAAGCCAAGAATCTTAAATATCGGGTACCAATTGAAAGAGTTATGGTACTTTCAAATTTCGCAAGTTTTTCGTGTACTACCACCTTTGGCTTTGAAGGGGGTTTGTGAAATTTTTGTAGGGATCAAAAACTAATTATACGCCTACATATTCTCGAAAATATGGTAACCATCATCCTAAGAAGCAATGAATCTTAAAAATCGGGCACCATTTGAAAGAGTTATGGTATTTTCAAATTTTGCAAATTTTTCGTGTACTAACCCCTTTGGATTTGAAGGTGGTTTCTGAAATTTTTTTAGCGATCGAAAACTACTTATACGCCAACATATTCTCGAAAATATGGTAACCATCATCTTAACAAGCAAAGAATCTTAAAAATAGGGCACCATTTGAAAGAGTTATGGTACTTTCCAATTTTGCATGTTTTTCGTGTACTACCCCCTTTGGCTTTGAAGGGGGTTTGTGAAATTTTTGTAGGGATCGAAAACTAATTATACGCTTATATATTATCGAAACTATGGTAACCATCATCCTAAAAAGCCAAGAATCTTAAAAATCGGGCACCATTTGAAAGAGTTATGGTACTTTCAAATTTTGCAAATTTTTCGTGTACTAACCCCTTTGGATTTGAAGGGGGTTTGTGAAATTTTTTTAGCGATCGAAAACTACTTATACGCCAACATATTCTCGAAAATATGGTAACCATCATCTTAACAAGCAAAGAATCTTAAAAATCGGGGACCATTTGAAAGAGTTATGGTACTTTCAAATTTTGCAAATTTTTCATGTACTAACCCCTTTGGATTTGAAGGGGGTTTGTGAAATTTTTTTAGAGATCGAAATATACTTATACGCCAACATATTCTCGAAAATATGGTAACCATCATCTTAACAAGCAAAGAATCTTAGAAATCGGGCACCATTTGAAAGAGTTATGATACTTTCAAATTTTGCAAGTTTTTCGTGTACGGGTACTTTGGCTTTGAAGGGGGTTTGTGAAATATTTGTGGGGATCGAAAACTAATTATACGCTTACATATTATCGAAACTATGGTAACCATCATCCTAAAAAGCCAAGAATCTTAAAAATCGGGCACCATTTGAAAGAGTTATGTTAGTTTCAAATTTTGCAAATTTTTCGTGTACTAACCCCTTTGGATTTGAAGGGGGTTTGTGAAATTTTTTTAGCGATCGAAAAATACTTATACGCCAACATATTCTCGAAAATATGGTAACCATCATCTTAACAAGCAAAGCATCTTAAAAATCGGGCACCATTTGAAAAACTTATGGTACTTTCAAATTTTTCAAGTTTTTCGTGTAATACCCCCTTTGGCTTTGAAGGGGGTTTGTGAAATTTTTGTAGGGATCGAAAACTAATTATACGCTTACATATTATCGAAACTATGGTAACCATCATCCTAAAAAGCCAAGAATCTTAAATATCGGGTACCAATTGAAAGAGTTATGGTACTTTCAAATTTCGCAAGTTTTTCGTGTACTACCACCTTTGGCTTTGAAGGGGGTTTGTGAAATTTTTGTAGGGATCAAAAACTAATTATACGCCTACATATTCTCGAAAATATGGTAACCATCATCCTAAGAAGCAATGAATCTTAAAAATCGGGCACCATTTGAAAGAGTTATGGTATTTTCAAATTTTGCAAATTTTTCGTGTACTAACCCCTTTGGATTTGAAGGGGGTTTCTGAAATTTTTTTAGCGATCGAAAACTACTTATACGCCAACATATTCTCGAAAATATGGTAACCATCATCTTAACAAGCAAAGAATCTTAAAAATCGGGCACCATTTGAAAGAGTTATGGTACTATCCAATTTTGCATGTTTTTCGTGTACTACCCCCTTTGGCTTTGAAGGGGGTTTGTGAAATTTTTGTAGGGATCGAAAACTAATTATAAGCTTACATATTATTGAAACTATGGTAACCATCATCCTAAAAAGCCAAGAATCTTAAAAATCGGGCACCATTTAAAAGAGTTATGGTCCTTTCAAATTTTGCAAATTTTTCGTGTACTACCCTTTGGATTTGAAGGGGGTTTGTGAAATTTTTTTAGCGATCGAAAACTACTTATACGCCAACATATTCTCGAAAATATGGTAACCATCATCTTAATAAGCAAAGAATCTTAAAAATCGGGCACCATTTGAAAGAGTTATGGTACTTTCAAATTTTGCAAATTTTTCGTGTACTAACCCCTTTGGATTTGAAGGGGGTTTGTGAAATTTTTTTAGCGATCGAAAACTACTTATACGCCAACATATTCTCGAAAATATGGTAACCATCATCTTAACAAGCAAAGAATCTTAGAAATCGGGCACCATTTGAAAGAGTTATGATACTTTCAAATTTTGCAAGTTTTTCGTGTACGGGTACTTTGGCTTTGAAGGGGGTTTGTGAAATATTTGTAGGGATCGAAAACTAATTATACGCTTACATATTATCGAAACTATGGTAACCATCATCCTAAAAAGCCAAGAATCTTAAAAATCGGGCACCATTTGAAAGAGTTATGGTAGTTTCAAATTTTGCAAATTTTTCGTGTACTAACCCCTTTGGATTTGAAGGGGGTTTGTGAAATTTTTTTAGCGATCGAAAACTACTTATACGCAAACATATTCTCGAAAATATGGTAACCATCATCTTAACAAGCAAAGAATCTTAAAAATCGGGCACCATTTGAAAGACTTATGGTACTTTCAAATTTTGCAAGTTTTTCGTGTACTACCCCCATTGGCTTTGAAGGGGGTTTGTGAAATTTTTGTAGGGATCGAAAACTAATTATACGCTTACATATTATCGAAACTATGGTAACCATCATCCTAAAAAGCCAAGAATCTTAAATATCGGGTACCATTTGAAAGAGTTATGGTACTTTCAAATTTCGCAAGTTTTTCGTGTACTACCCCCTTTGGCTTTGAAGGGGGTTTGTGAAATTTTTGTAGGGATCAAAAACTAATTATACGCCTACATATTCTCGAAAATATGGTAACCATCATCCTAAGAAGCAAAGAATCTTAAAAATCGGGCACCATTTGAAAGAGTTATGGTAGTTTCAAATTTTGCAAGTTTTTCGTGTACTACCCCCTTTGGCTTTGAAGGGGGTTTGTGAAATTTTTGTAGGGAACGAAAACTAATTATACGCTTACATATTATCGAAACTATGGTAACCATCATCCTAACAAGCCAAGAATCTTAAAAATCGGCCACCATTTGAAAGAGTTATGGTACTTTCAAATTTTGCAAGTTTTTCGTGTACTAACCCCTTTGGCTTTGAAGGGGGTTTGTGAAATTTTTGTAGCGATCAAAAACTACTTATACGCCAACATATTCTCGAAACTATGGTAACCATCATCCTAAAAAGCCAAGAATATTAAAAATCGGCCACCATTTGATAGAGTTATGGTACTTTCAAATTTTGTAAGTTTTTCGTGTACTAACCCCTTTGGATTTGAAGGGGGTTTGTGAAATTTTTTTAGCGATCGAAATCTACTTATACGCCAACATATTCTCGAAAATATGGTAATCATCAGCTTAACAAGCAAAGAATCTTAAAAATCGGGCACCATTTGATAGAGTTATGGTACTTTCAAATTTTGCAAGTTTTTCGTGTACTACACCCTTTGGCTTTGAAGGGGGTTTGTGAAATTTTTGTAGGGATCGAAAACTAATTATACGCTTACATATTATCGAAACTATGGTAACCATCATCCTAACAAGCCAAGAATCTTAAAAATCGGGCACCATTTGAAAGAGTTATGGTACTTTCAAATTTTGCAAATTTTTCGTGTACTAACCCCTTTGGATTTGAAGGGGGTTTGTGAAATTTTTTTAGCGATCGAAAACTACTTATACGCCAACATATTCTCGAAAATATGGTAACCATCATCTTAACAAGCAAAGAATCTTAAAAATCGGGCACCATTTGAAAGACTTATGGTACTTTCAAATTTTGCAAGTTTTTTGTGTACTACCCCATTTGGCTTTGAAGGGGGTTTGTGAAATTTTTGTAGGGATCGAAAACTAATTGTACGCTTACATATTATCGAAACTATGGGAACCATCATCCTAAAAAGCCAAGAATCTTAAATATCGGGTACCATTTCAAAGAGTTATGGTACTTTAAAATTTCGCAAGTTTTTCGTGTACTACCCCCTTTGGCTTTGAAGGGGGTTTGTGAAATTTTTGTAGGGATCAAAAACTAATTATACGCCTACATATTCTCGAAAATATGGTAACCATCATCCTAAGAAGAAAAGAATCTTAAAAATCGGGCACCATTTGAAAGAGTTATGATACTTTCAAATTTTGCAAGTTTTTCGTGTACTACCCCCTTTGTCTTTGAAGGGGGTTTGTGAAATATTTGTGGGGATCGAAAACTAATTATACGCTTACATATTATCGAAACTATGGTAACCATCATCCTAAAAAGCCAAGAATCTTAAATATCGGGTACCATTTGAAAGAGTTATGGTACTTTCAAATTTCGCAAGTTTTTCGTGTACTACCCCCTTTGGCTTTGAAGGGGGTTTGTGAAATTTTTGTAGGGATCGAAAACTACTTATACGCCAACATATTCTCGAAAATATGGTAACCATCATCTTAACAAGCAAAGAATCTTAAAAATCGGGCACCATTTGAAAGAGTTATGGTACTTTCAAATTTTGCAAATTTTTCGTGTACTAACCCCTTTGGATTTGAAGGGGGTTTGTGAAATTTTTTTAGCGATCGAAAACTACTTATACGCCAACATATTCTCGAAAATAGGGTAACCATCATTTTAACAACCAAAGAATCTTAGAAATCGGGCACCATTTGAAAGAGTTATGATACTTTCAAATTTTGCAAGTTTTTCGTGTACTACCCCTTTTGGCTTTTAAGGGGGTTTGTGAAATATTTGTGGGGATCGAAAACTAATTATACGCTTATATATTATCGAAACTATGGTAACCATCATCCTAAAAAGCCAAGAATCTTAAAAATCGGGCACCATTTGAAAGAGTTATGGTACTTTCAAATTTTGCGAATTTTTCGTGTACTAACCCCTTTGGATTTGAAGGGGGTTTGTGAAATTTTTTTAGCGATCGAAAACCACTTATACGCCAACATATTCTCGAAAATATGGTAACTATCATTTTAACAAGCAAAGAATCTTAAAAATCGGGCACCATTTGAAAGACTTATGGTACTTTCAAATTTTGCAAGTTTTTCGTGTACTACCCCCT